>NC_064823.1:113767741-114070771 GCF_024166365.1 Elephas maximus indicus | reverse complement strand
TTTCGAAGTTGCCAGGAATTTATGGGAAGTAATATTAAAAAAAAAAAATTTTTTTTATATTTAAGTTACTTAAAGCACAGATTTTAAAGATAATTTTTTTTTTAATATTTAAGTTACTTAAAGCAAAGATTTTAAAGATAAAAAACTTAGTTTTTGATTCAGGAATTTATTTTGTTGAGCTTTTGCCTTCAAGTCAAATTTAATATAGAATAAAATCAACGTTTCATCCTAGTAATTAAGGAAAATTTTGTTACCTAAACATGGAGAAATCCAAAGCTTAGTTTTATATGCTATTTGACGTCAAGCTCTTAAAAATTCTTATGAATTAACTCATTAAACACATATTGCATTAAACTAGAGCATTGATTATATTAAACAAAAATCTTTAATAAATTTTTCAAATTTCTTGTCTTTGTTGCATATTCTTATAACTGTTTATTATCAAATTTAAATATGTATATATATTTATTGTCAAATTTAAATATGTATATATATTATTTTTCTGTGGCATACAAGTAGGAGTCTATAAATTTAATCTGCAATTTAAGTTTATATATTACAAAATATAATTACTGTAAGCAGCTTAACTTTCTTCTTATTCTGGAATTAATAAAATTATTCTTTTTCCCCCAAATAAAACGTATTCCATGTAATCAAATACTTAGCATAAATTGCTTAGAAAGTTTTGCTTTTAAGTTTGACATATTACAAAATATAAAAATCTTTATTAGAACATACTCACCTTTATTAATTCTTGGAAATATTTGGACTTTTAAACTTATGTAAGTGCTCACTTATATTAAAACAATTAGAGTAAATTCTTTGAGGAAATATTATAATGTAATTTTAATAATACAACCCAGATGTAGGAAACTGTTATATTCTTTAATACTGTATTTTTTTGCATGTTTCATAGTATCCTTTAAAGAAAACAATTTTACTATAATTTGTTAAGTCCTTATTATACCAATTAAAAAGAAACAATGTATAAAAAAACAAAAAAAGCAAACCTGTTGCTGTTAAGTCTATTCTGACTCATAGTGATCCTATAGGACAGAAGAGAACTGCCCCATAGTTTCCAAGGAGCAGCTGGTGGATTCAAACTGCTGACATTTTGGTTAGCAGCCATAGCACTTAACCACTATGCCACCAGTGTTTCTAAACAATCTATAGAAGATGAAAATTTCTTTTGCCAGTGCGTACACTGATATTTTAAATAACTTTAAGTATATTTAGCACAAAACAGGTCAAGGGCTCCCACTGGCATTATATATTTTCTTTCAAGATTTGGTGATTTCAACCAACCGTGCACACGAAAAGTCAGACAGCAGCAGTGAAGCCTTGCATTCAGTTTCTCAGTTAAAGTACTCTGAGTTGCTTTGTAGCAACCCCCATCAGTGTGCACAAAATCTAAGTTAACAAATTTTAAAGCTGGTTTCCTGGACCAAGATTACCTTCGAGACAGCAGACAAAAAAAAGAAGAAAAAAAAAGTGTCTGCTAGAGTGCAAAATAAAAAAAAGAATTAAGTTTATCATAAACAGTTTCTTGGTGATAAAAATGGCAGTAGTATTATGGCAGAGAAAGCCTTAACATAATGAATGGGAAAATCTAAAAATTATCAATAATATAGAATTATTTGAGGGTGGAAATTGAATGAAACCTAGCTTCCATTTAAGCATTTGTCCTGAAGGCATGAAAAAATCTCCTAGGAGAAGCTTTAAAAAATTTGTCTGAATTAAACTGAAAGCAAATAGGACATTGAGGAGCCACTTGTTTAGCAGCTTTATAAAAGCGCCTTCACTACCGGTATCTTTCTTTAATGGGAGCCATCATGTAGAGATTGAAGCATGGGAACATGCTAATGTTTGGCTAAAACTAATTTGCTATTTGGCTTTGTTTATAATTTTGTATCAGGATCTTGAGAACAGCCTTCCTTTTCCTAGTCTTTTTGCTTATTTATTTGAGCCAGTTGCTAATTAGTCTTAAGGCTATTTGTAGTTATTTCAGTAAGGTTATTGTAGGTCATGAATAAATTAGGATAGTTTCTATTACACTGTCTTATAAAAGTAACAATTTTATAGCAGTTTTATTGTCTTTTTCATTGTTTTGGTAAAAATTATTTTTGCTTTACTTTTCTCTTGGCAGTCAGAACAATGAGAAGTTACACAGAATAGCTGCTAGGTTTTTTTTAAAAATTCTTTGCCAGTATTTTTCTAATAAGATAATTATTTTCTTTCTAAATATAAAGGTAAATGTAAGTTAAACAGTTCATTTTTGTGTGCAATTTTGAGTTTTACCTAATTACTTTTTCTTGAAAAAAATTTAGGGGTAATGTCTAGAAGAAGATTAGCTTACTGTTTTTAAACAATCTAATATGTTCTAGAAGTAGGAAATGATTACATTTTTATAAAATTTTCAGTAAATTTCTGAGGATTTAGTAAATCCATACCTGTTGTACCTAGCCCTAAGAACGAACCCTTTTTTGGATTCTTTAAACCTGCTGGTTCTATTTAAGTTTTTGATCCTCTTGAGTTATTAAGCATGTGTCTTTTGCCTTTCCCGGACTTTTTGAGGTATTTCTTCAGCCATCCATTTTTTTTTTTTTTTTTTTTTATAATAACTTTTATTAAACTTCAAGTGAACGTTTACAAATCCAATCAGTCTGTCACATATAAGTTTACATACATCTCACTCCCTACTCCCACTTACTCTCCCCGTCTTGAGTCAGCCCTTTCAGTCTCTCCTTTCTTGACAATTTTGCCGGCTTCCCTCTCTCTCTATCCTCCCATCCCCCCTCCAGGCAAGAGTTGCCAACACAATCTCAAGTGTCCACCTGATATAATTAGCTCACTCTTCATCAGCATCTCTCTCCCACCCGCTGACCAGTCCCTTTCATTTCTGATGAGTTGTCTTCGGGGATGGTTCCTGTCCTGTGTCAGCTGAAGGTCTGGGGAGCATGGCCGCCGGGATTCCTCCAGTCTCAGTCAGACCATTAAGTTTGGTCTTGTTATGAGAATTTGGGGTCTGCATCCCACTGATCTCCTGCTCCCTCAGGGGTCCTCTGGTGAGCTCCCTGTCAGGGCAGTCATCGACTGTGGCCGGGCACCAACTAGTTCTTCTGGTCTCAGGATGATGTAGGTCTCTGGTTCATGTGGCCCTTTCTGTCTCTTGGGCTCTTAGTTGTCATGTGGGCTTGGTGTTCTTCATTTTCCTTTGCTCCAGGTGGGTTGAGACCAATTGCTGCATCTTAGATGGCTGCTTGTTAGCATTTAAGACCCCAGACGCCACATTTCGAAGTGGGATGCAGAATGATTTCATAATAGAATTATTTTGCCAATTGACTTAGAAGTCCCCGCAAACCATGTTCCCCAGACCCCCGCGCTTGCTCCGCTGACCTTTGAAGCATTCATTTTATCCCGGAAACTTCTTTGCTTTTGGTCCAGTCCAATTGAGCTGACCTTCCATGTATTGAGTGTTGTCTTTCCCTTCACCTAAAGCAGTTCTTATCTACTGATTAATCAATAAAAAACCCTCTCCCACCCTCCCTCCCTCCCCCCCTCGTAACCACAAAAGTATGTGTTCTTCTCAGGTTTACTATTTCTCAAGATCTTATAATAGTGGTCTTATACAATATTTGTCCTTTTGCCTCTGACTAATTTTGCTCAGCATAATGCCTTCCAGGTTCCTCCATGTTATGAAATGTTTCAGAGATTCGTCACTGTTCTTTATCGATGCGTAGTATTCCATTGTGTGAATATACCACAATTTATTTACCCATTCATCCGTTGATGGACACCTTGGTTGCTTCCAACTTTTTGCTATTGTAAACAGAGCTGCAATAAACATGGGTGTGCATATATCTGTTTGTATGAAGGCTCTTGTATCTCTAGGGTATATTCCTAGGAGTGGGATTTCTGGGTTGTATGGTAGTTCTATTTCTAACTGTTTAAGATAACGCCAGATAGATTTCCAAAGTGGTTGTACCATTTTACATTCCCACCAGCAGTGTATGAGAGTTCCAATCTCTCCGCAGCCTCTCCAACATTTATTATTTTGTGTTTTTTGGATTAATGCCAGCCTTGCTGGTGTGAGATGGAATCTCATCGTAGTTTTAATTTGCATTTCTCTAATGGCTAATGATCGAGAGCATTTTCTCATTTATCTGTTGGCTGCCTGAATATCTTCTTTAGTGAAATGTGTGTTCATATCCTTTGCCCACTTCTTGATTGGGTTGTTTGTCTTTTTGTGGTTGAGTTTTGACAGAATCATGTAGATTTTAGAGATCAGGCGCTGGTCGGAGATGTCATAGCTGAAAATTCTTTCCCAATCTGTAGGTGGTCTTTTTACTCTTTTGGTGAAGTCTTTAGATGAGCATAGGTGTTTGATTTTTAGGAGCTCCCAGTTATCGGGTTTCTCTTCATCATTTTTGGTTATGTTTTGTATTCTGTTTATACCTTGTATTAGGGCTCCTAGGGTTGTCCCAATTTTTTCTTCCATGATCTTTATCGTTTTAGTCTTTATGTTTAGGTCTTTGATCCACTTGGAGTTAGTTTTTGTGCATGGTGTGAGGTATGGGTCCTGTTTCATTTTTTTGCAAATGGATATCCAGTTATGCCAGCACCATTTGTTAAAAAGGCTATCTTTTCCCCAGTTAATTGACACTGGTCCTTTGTCAAATATCAGCTGCTCATACGTGGATGGATCTATGTCTGGGTTCTCAATTCTGTTCCATTGGTCTATGTGTCTGTTGTTGTACCAATACCAGGCTGTTTTGACTACTGTGGCTGTATAATAGTTTCTGAAGTCAGGTAAGGTGAGGCCTCCCACTTTCTTCTTCTTTTTCAGTAGTGCTTTGCTTATCCGGGGCTTCTTTCCGTTCCATATGAAATTGGTGATTTGTTTCTCTATCCCCTTAAAATATGACATTGGAATTTGGATCGGAAGTGCGTTAAATGTATAGATGGCTTTTGGTAGAATAGACATTTTTACTATGTTAAGTCTTCCTATCCATGAGCAAGGTATGTTTTTCCACTTAAGTATGTCCTTTTGAATTTCTTGTAGTAGAGCTTTGTAGTTTTCTTTGTATAGGTCTTTTACATCCTTGGTAAGATTTATTCCTAAGTATCTTATCTTCTTGGGGGCTATTGTGAATGGTATTGATTTGGTTATTTCCTCTTCGGTGTTCTTTTTGTTGATGTAGAGGAATCCAAGTGATTTTTGTATGTTTATTTTATAACCTGAGACTCTGCCAAACTCTTCTATTAGTTTCAGTAGTTTTCTGGAGGATTCCTTAGGGTTTTCTGTGTATATAATCATGTCATCTGCAAATAGTGATAACTTTACTTCTTCCTTGCCAATCCGGATACCTTTTATTTCTTTGTCTAGCCTGATTGCCCTGGCTAAGACTTCCAACACGATGTTGAATAAGAGCGGTGATAAAGGGCATCCTTGTCTGGTTCCCGTTCTCAAGGGAAATGCTTTCAGGTTCTCTCCATTTAGAGTGACATTGGCTGTTGGCTTTGCATAGATGCCCTTTATTATGTTGAGGAATTTTCCTTCAATTCCTATTTTGGTAAGAGTTTTTATCATGAATGGGTGTTGGACTTTGTCAAATGCCTTTTCTGCATCAATTGATAAGATCATGTGGTTTTTGTCTTTTTTTTTATTTATGTGATGGATTACATTAATGGTTTTTCTGATATTAAACCAGCCTTGCATACCTGGTATAAATCCCACTTGATCAGGGTGAATTATTTTTTTGATGTGTTGTTGGATTCTATTGGCTAGAATTTTGTTGAGGATTTTTGCATCAATGTTCATGAGGGATATAGGTCTATAATTTTCTTTTTTTGTGATGTCTTTACCTGGTTTTGGTATCAGGGAGATGGTGGCTTCATAGAATGAGTTGGGTAGTATTCCGTCATTTTCTATGCTTTGGAATACCTTTAGTAGTAGTGGTGTTAACTCTTCTCTGAAAATTTGGTAGAACTCTGCAGTGAAGCCGTCCGGGCCGGGACTTTTTTTTGTTGGGAGTTTTTTGATTACCGTTTCAATCTCTTTTTTTGTTATGGGTCTATTTAGTTGTTCTACTTCTGAATGTGTTAGTTTAGGTAGGTAGTGTTTTTCCAGGAATTCATCCATTTCTTCTAGGTTTTCAAATTTGTTAGAGTACAATTTTTCATAATAATCTGAAATGATTCTTTTAATTTCATTTGGTTCTGTTGTGATGTGGTCCTTCTCATTTCTTATTCGGGTTATTTGTTTCCTTTCCTGTATTTCTTTAGTCAGTCTAGCCAATGGTTTATCAATTTTGTTAATTTTTTCAAAGAACCAGCTTTTGGCTTTGTTAATTCTTTCAATTGTTTTTCTGTTCTCTAATTCATTTAGTTCAGCTCTAATTTTTATTATTTGTTTTCTTCTGGTGCCTGATGGATTCTTTTGTTGCTCACTTTCTATTTGTTCAAGTTGTAGGGACAGTTCTCTGATTTTGGCTCTTTCTTCTTTTTGTATGTGTGCATTTATTGATATAAATTGGCCTCTGAGCACTGCTTTTGCTGTGTCCCAGAGGTTTTGATAGGAAGTATTTTCATTCTCGTTGCTTTCTATGAATTTCCTTATTCCCTCCTTGATGTCTTCTATAACCCAGTCTTTTTTCAGGAGGGTATTGTTCATTTTCCAAGTATTTGATTTCTTTTCCCTCGTTTTTCTGTTATTGATCTCTAGTTTTATTGCCTTGTGATCTGAGAAGATGCTTTGTAATATTTCGATGTTTTGGACTCTGCAAAGGTTTGTTTTATGTCCTAATATGTGGTCTATTCTAGAGAATGTTCCATGTGCGCTGGAAAAAAAAGTATATTTTGCAGCAGTTGGGTGGAGAGTTCTGTATAAGTCAATGAGGTCAAGTTGGTTGATTGTTGTAATTAGATCTTCCGTGTCTCTGTTGAGCTTCTTGCTGGATGTCCTGTCCTTCTCCGAAAGTGGTGTGTTGAAGTCTCCTACTATAATTGTGGAGGTATCTATCTCGCTTTTCAGTTCTGTTAAAATTTGATTTATGTATCTTGCAGCCCTGTCATTGGGTGCGTAAATATTTAATATGGTTATGTCTTCCTGATCAATTGTCCCTTTTATCATTATATAGTGTCCTTCTTTATCCTTTGTGGTGGATTTAAGTCTAAAGTCTATTTTGTCAGAAATTAATATTGCTACTCCTCTTCTTTTTTGCTTATTGTTTGCTTGATATACTTTTTTCCATCCTTTGAGTTTTAGTTTATTTGAGTCTCTAAGTCTAAGGTGTGTCTCTTGTAGGCAGCATATAGATGGATCGTGTTTCTTTATCCAGTCTGTGACTCTCTGTCTCTTTATTGGTGCATTTAGTCCATTTACATTCAGGGTAATTATAGATAAATAAGTTTTTAGTGCTGTCATTTTGATGCCTTTTTATGTGTGTTGTTGACAATTTCATTTTTCCACATACTTTTTTGTGCTGAGGCGTTTTTCTTAGTAAATTGTGAGATCCTCATTTTCATAGTGTTTGACTTTATGTTAGTTGAGTCGTTACGTTTTTCTTGGTTTTTGTCTTGAGTTATAGAGTTGTTATACCTTTTTGTGGTTACCTCATTATATACCCCTATTTTTCTAAGTAAAAACCTAACTTGTATTGTTCTATATCGCCTTGTATCACTCTCCATATGGCAGTTCAATGCCTCCTGTATTTAGTCCCTCTTTTTGATTATTGTGATCTTTTACCTATTGACTTCCATGATTCCCTGTTATGTGTATTTTTTTTTTTTAATTAATCTTAATTTGTTTGTTTTTGTGATTTCCCTATTTGAGTTGATATCAGGACGTTCTGTTTTGTGACCTTGTGTTGTGCTGATATCTGATATTATTGGTTCTCTGACCAAACAATATCCTTTAGTATTTCTTGTAGCTTTGGTTTGGTTTTTGCAAATTCTCTAAACTTGTGTTTGTCTGTAAATATCTTAATTTCGCCTTCATATTTCAGAGAGAGTTTTGCTGGATATATGATCCTTGGCTGGCAGTTTTTCTCCTTCAGTGTTCTGTATATGTCGTCCCATTCCCTTCTTGCCTGCATGGTTTCTGCTGAGTAGTCAGAACATATTCTTATTGATTCTCCCTTGAAGGAAACCTTTCTTTTCTCCCTGGCTGCTTTTAAAATTTTCTGTTTATCTTTGGTTTTGGTGAGTTTGATGATAATATGTCTTGGTGTTTTTCTTTTTGGATCAATCTTAAATGGGGTTCGATGAGCATCTTGGATAGATATCCTTTCGTCTTTCATGATGTCAGGGAAGTTTTCTGTCAGAAGTTCTTCAACTATTTTCTCTGTGTTTTCTGTCCCTCCTCCCTGTTCTGGGACTCCAATCACCCGCAGGTTATCCTTCTTGATAGAGTCCCACATAATTCTTAGGGTTTCTTCATTTTTTTTAATTCTTTTATCTGATTTTTTTTCAGCTATGTTGGTGTTAATTCCCTGGTCCTCCAGAAGTCCCAGTCTGCATTCTAATTGCTCGAGTCTGCTCCTCTGACTTCCTATTACGTTGTCTAATTCTGTTATTTTATTGTTAATCTTTTGGATTTCTACATGTTGTCTCTCTATGGATTCTTGCAACTTATTAATTTTTCCAGTATGTTCTTGAATAATCTTTTTGAGTTCTTCAACAGTTTTATCAGTGTGTTCCTTGGCTTTTTCTGCAGATATCCTAATTTCATTTGTGATATCATTAAGCATTCTGTAAATTAGTTTTTTATATTCTGTATCTGATAATTCCAAAATTGTATCTTCATTTGGGAAAGATTTTGATTCTTTTGTTTGGGGGGTTGGAGAAGCTGTCCCGGTCTGCTTCTTTAAGTGGTTTGATATGGATTGTTGTCTCCGAGCCATCACTGGGAAACTAGTTTTTCCAGAAAATCCGCTAAAAAAAAAACTGCAGTCAGATCCCTATCAGAGTTCTCCCTTTGGCTCAGGCTATTCAGATGTTAATGAAGCCACCTGCGTGCAGTCCTAATCCCTGCGGGACGGTTCCCCGGCTCGGATGCTGCTCTTTCTGCTCCAAGATCAGTCACTGCCTCCCGGGGACTTCTCCTACCGGCTGCGTCCCACGCCGCCCGTGGAACCAGCTGGTCCCCCTCCCGGGGTTAGTTCAGGGGGGTGGAGCAGGTCTCTGTGCTTGTGCCGTACCTGACTGGTACGCTGGCTCCAGGCTCTGGAAACAATCGCTGCTTCCCCGTATTAGTTCGTTCTCCGTCTCTAAATCTGTGTCTGTTGTTCAGGGTTCGTAGATTGTTATGTATGTGATCGATTCACTTGTTTTTCCGTGTCTTTGTTGTAAGAGGGATCCGAGGTAGCGTCTGCCTAGTCCGCCATCTTGGCTCCGCCCCCTCAGCCATCCATTTTTAAAGTAAGACTGGTCTGCGCATCTTTTCAGCCTGTGTGTATTTCCCACTTGGCTGTGCTTGTGGTTATTGTGGTTACAAAGTCATTAATTTGTTTCTTTTGTTGTTTGTTTCTATGGTTTGAGCTAGTTCGTGAGCCCCAACCTGTCAGGCTTGGAAGCAGGAGTGATTTTTCAGTTAAGCTGATACTTTCCTTACTAAGGATGAAAGTTTAGATTTAAAGGTGTTTTTAGGTTCAAGTAGAGAAAGGTAGTGAGAAAAAAAAAATGGCTGACAAAGAAGCAGAGGAAATTTTTACTGGGTGCATGAAAACTTAACTTCGCTGATTATTTCAGAGCCTCCTTTTTTTTTCCCCAGTCCACTATGCAGAAAAATTAATTTTTACTGAGCTCAAAATTTTCCAGGCCAGCCACTGGCCTGAAAGTCTATCTCTGGCAAATGCATGCTGTTTTAATGTGGCCCATAAGTGACACTCCCTCATCTTACCAGAGCTTCAGCACACGCAACTTAGAAATCTGCAGATACAACCAGGCAGCACCAGATAGTACATAAACTTCATCTTTCAGCAATCTTAGAGACAAACCACCTGTACAGAGAATTGCTGTCAGCTTTTCTCAAACCACGAGAAATATTCTTTTAAAATATATTTGCCTCTGTGCTGGCTGAGATGCTCAAATTTAAACAAGACAAACAAGTAAAAACTTACCAATACATGCAAGAGAACTTGAACAGAAAAACATAATAAAAGGCATACCAAGACATCCAAGAGAATCATAATAGAAAAACACAACAAAAGTCTTAATAAAAAAATCTTGGAGAACTGCCCTGTAAATTAGGAGCTTCAAATCCAAGGACACTTACCTTGGTGGGGTCCCCCAGTGTTCATGGAAACTGTAGGGCACAAAGGGCCATGTGCTGGCCTGCTCTGGTCCTTGACCCCTCGCGGGTGCCATTGAAAGAAGATGGCTTTGGAATACCACTGCCGCCAAAATAGCATGGGGAAAAAGACCCCAGACTCAAATTTAATCAAAATGGATTTTTATTAAGTTGAGACAAAGGCAATCATTGCAATAAAGGAGCTGCACAAGTGACTAGCTAAATCCACTGAATCAAAATCAGGGAGTCTCTAATACATTGTAACAGAAGGAAGCAAAGTTAAAAAAATTCTGATTGGTTATTCATCATTTATCATTGTCAAAGGTGGGAAACATAACATGTGGTAATATATGATCAATTTAAAGACTCTTTTTTGGCTAGATAGCATTTAATTGCTATGGAGAGGTTTCTTGGGAATGACCAAGCAACATTTGCTCTTGGCTTAGTAACTTGCAACAAGTTCTCAGGTCAGTCACAAGGAAATAGCAATATGCGCCTTTGTGAGAGCTTAACTTCTCTGCTGCATTGCCTCTTCATTGGTTAAGATAAAATATACTTCCTCCCCTAGGCAGGGAAAGCAATTAATCAATGATTTTCAGCTTGTACTCTCATTTCTTCCTGAAATTTCTCATAATATAACTTTTAACAAAGGCTCACACAAACAGGATTCTAGCATTAACCATAATCTTTTAACAAATTTTTACATAAATATGGATTCTAGCCCCTGGGCCCTGCTTCAGCCTCATTACTTCTGGCAAAGCACCTATATGACTTTAAAGTTCCTCCTGTCAGGTCACAGAGGGAATATTATGAACACAGAAGAACTTATGGACTGTTTCAACTTTTTTGGAGAACCTATTAGAAAATTATCTTAAAATTAATTGACTAGAGGGACATTGGAATAAGGATTGAAAATAAATATTACGTACATTATTACCTGTAGAAATCAGAATTAATAATGATAGTATATGATATAGTATAGTATGCAAAAATTTTATGCTCAAACAATATAAATACAATTATTAAAAATATTGGATTAGTGGGAAGAGTATGAGAAAATAGAATAAGCTTCCTGATTTTCATATGGGCACTAACTTGGAATAAAAAGATATTACATCAAATGTTATGTTGAGAAAGGAGGACAATGGAAAGAAAAGCTTTCTAGCTAATTTTAATATTGCCTATAGTAGAGACATAAAAAAGGGAGGGACTAAGTACATTACATAAATATATTAATATTAGTATACTCATTAAAAAAACATAAAATTCCTAAATGCAGATACATGTACATCTATCAAAAGACAGAGAACAGAAATAAAATAGTGAAGAAAGCATATGTATATATTCTGGGCAATACAATAAGAAAATTGAATGATAGTGATAGTGAGGATGACTGCATCATCTTTCAAGAAGGTATTAAAGAAACCTGGTAAAAATATTTCATAGTCTTTTTTGGGCACATGAAGTCAGAATTTTCCATTTTATGTCCAAATAACAAAAAAGAGAAGAAAACCGATGTAGAAGGACATTTCACAGTTATTAGATGAATCAGAAGATGAATGCAGAGAGGTGGGTAGCATATCTCTTGACTCTATCAATGATGGTGAAATTATCATATCTCAGAATATTAGTCTTCAAATGAAAATATCCTAGATGAATTTTCTCAAAACCAAGAATAACTTAATGAATGATATATTTCTAAGGACAAAAAAGGTGTATGATTTTCTTTCAGCTGTTTATTTTTTTGTTTTTCCTTTGCTAAAAGGATATGTAGATAGCATCCTTTCATCTTTTATGATGTTTGCATCCCCAAATGCACTTGATATGGTGCATTATTGTGAGCGATCAAGTTGATTCTGACTCGTGGTGACCCTATATAGGACAGAGTAGAACTGCCCAATTGGGTTTCTTAGGCTGAAATCTTTATGGCAGCAGATCATTAGGTCTTTCCTCCTGCATAGCCATTGGGTGGGTTCGAACTGCCAACACTTTGGTTGGCAATTGAGCGCTTAACCATTGCACCACCAGGGATCCTTGATATGGTGGATTAATGGACAAAATGTTGAAGGTAGGTTTATATACAAAGGTGATCGGGAGGAAATATGTAATTTAAAAATAAAAAAAATCATGGGTTTATCATTTGAATTCATGTATATAATCCAAATATAAAAATGATGTTGAAATTATGAAGTAAAAAAGACTCATCTCTCCAACAAAATTATGAAGTCGAAATTTTCTTTAATGTTGCAGTCTAACAATGAAGTGCAAGAAGATGAGCCAGAAGTAATGAAAACCTAGAATCTGTCAGGAATGTATTTAAACCTGGCATCAGTTCTGCATTTTGATAATTCAAGAAGAAGGAACAGAAGTAATGATAAACTAGAATTTGCTGTAGATGTATCTGAAATCTGTATGTACAAGATGGATAAAATCCAGTTTTCAGCATTATGATTGTAGAACAGTAGGTTGCATTTACAGATGCTGCCCATTTCAGGTGTATATACCTTCAAAGCCCTAAAAACAGGGAAAAAATGGGCTCTCTATGTTCAGGTTATTTTTAAACTTTCTACTAAAGCCATTTTCCGTTATAACTTTGTTTGAACCTCCATTTCTAGGGCAATGGAGAACATGTACTTTTCCCTGTTCCTCCCACTAAATACTACATAAAAATACCCTAAAACATGGAAAGAAGGCAACTCGGAGATGAAAGAAGAACACGGTGGTGAGTTCCTGGATTTTCTTTTTTCCTCATATATCCTAGATATGGAACTGAAGAAACTGACAATCTGGAAATGTCAAAGAAGGCAAACAAACAAAAAAAGCCCCCGTGAAGCCTGTTCTTCCTGACCAAAGCACCGGGAAAAGGGTAGCCTAACAAAACATAGAACTTTTAAAAAGAACTTTTAGGTAATAACTATTCTTTTCCAGCCAAACACAAGAGAAAATAAACTGTGGCTCCACCTATACCCATGCCAGCAAAGGCCTAGTGGGGAGCCTAGATTTCCAACATCACCAGGCTATAACAAGGCACCTCAACTCTTCTGCCAGGGTGGTATCAAAGAAAGCCAAATGGGGAGCCAAGACTTTCATTACAACTGAGCAATAATGACCTTCCCACTCCCCAAACCACAGCATCAGTAGAAACCACATGGTGAGGCTGGATTTCTCCTCCCAGTTGCAGTATCCGAGGGTTCCTCCCCGTCCCTGCTGAGGTGGTAACAGAGAAGTTCTAATGAAGAGTCAAGAATTTCACTAGCACCCAGTGGTAATGGAGCCACTCCTAACCCCGGCATCGGTGGAAACCATGTAAGGAGCAAAAAGAGTCTCTCCTACTTCTTCTCGCTAGGTTGTTATCAGTGGAGGCCTAATGGTTAGCCATAATTCCCACTCCCACCTGGTAGTAATGAGGAGCCTCCCTCCATTGAACATCAATGGAGGTTAAGTGAGGGATCTCTATTTCTACCTCTGCCTGTCAGTAATGAAGCAGTGACACCTATTCCCCTGCTGGAGTAGTTTCAGAAGAAACCAGCTAAAGTAGAATGTTTAAATAAGATCCAGAGTCTGATAATACTCCAAATGTCCAGGCTTCAATAGAAAATCATTCATCATACCAAAAGCCAGAAAGATTTTAAAATGAATGCAGAAAAAGACAACAGATTCCAACACTGAGATGACAGAGATGTTAGAATTACCGAAGATTTTAAAGCAGCCATCATAAAAAAGCTTTAATGAGCAATTACAAAAAGCTTAAAACAAATGAAAAAATAAAGCTTGAGCAAGTAAATAGTATTATCAAAGAAATAGAAGATAGTAAAGAACCAAGTGAAAATTTAGATATGAAAAATATAATAATATAATTTTTGAAACAATTGCAATCTTAAGCTCAGCAGTAGGAACTGAGGTAAATGGGCCTGTAATGTGGAGTTTTATGTTAATCTGGCCAAGAGTTTGGCTATGTTTAATGTTTGCTATATTTTTTTTTTTTTATGGCTGTAGGTGCTAGAGCCTTCTTCTGTCCTTATATTTCTCTTCTGTCGTTGTATTTGTCTACTCCTTGACTCTGAGCTTCCCTGGGTACTACTCCTCAGAGTTTGCATCTTATAGGTCTTTCAGCTATATTCCACCATTATTGTACTGGAGCCCTGCTGATGTGGTGGTCATTTGTGGGGAAGCGAAAGCTTTCTATAATCCTATGAATACACATAAGGCTTGCAGTGTGTCTGTGTCTCTGGGCTGTAACTTTCATAAGTGTTTACCCAGTGCCCTAGTCCCCCTCCCCCGACAGGTGAGACAGGAAGGCTAGGGAACCTAGAGTGGGAGGAATGCTTGGATGAGGCTTGGGTAAAGTCTGTTTCTATAAAGACTGGACTTTTTTTATGGAGAATGATCTGAGCATATTTCATAGTGTTTACTCTTCTCCTCCCGCTGCCAATGCCATAACGGGATCTTTTTGGATCTTCACTGTGAGAGCAAGATGTGGCTCCTGGAGGTAAAACTCAGAAAACTGCAGTCCCCCCAGTAAATTCTCAAGTAATTTCCACACTCAGCCTCCAGAATTTAATCTAAATTACCATTTAAATGCTACTAGGAGTTTATGGGAAGCCCTGGTGGTGTAGTGGTTAAGAGCTATGACTGCTAAACAAAAGGTCAGCAGTTCGAATCCCACAGGCACTCCTTGGAAACCCTGTGGGACAGTTTTACTCTGTCCTGTGGAGTCACTATGAGTTAGAATCGAGTTGACAGCAGTGGGTGGGAGGGTAGGCAGCTTCTATATTGCAGGTGTGCAAATCTAAACTGTGGTCTCTGGACTAATTTGTCTTTCTGGGTTTCAGGTGGTGGTTTGCACTGTAATCTCAGAGAACTGAGGAGTCCAAGAAAAGTCACTGATTTTCAGTTTATTCAACTCTTCTTTATTGTAAGTATGGAACGATAATTTCCAAGCCCATGACTGGGCTAAAACTTGGAGCTCTTTCCAACTCACTTTTGTCAAAGATGCCAAAAGCAATTCAGTAGAAGGAAAAAAGCCTTTTCAATCAAAGGTGTTTTAGCAAACGGACGTTTATAAGCTAAATATGAACCTTACCCTGTCTTCCATCTCATAAAGATATTACATTAAAATATATCATAGACTTAAATGGAAAGTTTAAAATTTTTAAACTTTAGAAAAAGAAAGTATGTATGATCTATTTCTAAGCTGAGTTCCCCTTAGACTTACACCAAAAGCACGATTCATACCACAAAATCTGTAAATTGAACTTCATCAAAATCACAAGGTTTTGCTATTAAAAGGATAAAAAAGACAAGCTGAATACGGCATGAAAATATTTGCAAATCATAAATCTATCAAAGGGCAGTGCTTCAAATATATAATGAACTCTCAAAGCAAAACAGTTAAAAAATATCCAATTATAAAATTGCCAAAAGACATGAAGAGACATTTCACTGAAGAAATATATGCCTGGCAATAAGCACATGAAAAGCTATTCAACATCATTGACTATTAGGGAAATTCAAATCAAAACTACATTGAGGTTAACTATACACCTATCAGAACGGCTAAAATAAAACGGTGACAATGCTGAATGCACATGAGAATCTAGAGAAACTAGAGCGCTCGTGCATTGTCGGTGGGAATGTAAAATGGTACAGCAAATCTAGAAAACACCTTGGCAGTTTCTTAAAAACCAAAACATGTTAACTTCCATCGAACCCATCGTTTATACTCCTGAGCTTTTATTTCAAAGAAATGAAATTTTTTTTCACAATAAAACCTGTATGAAAATGTTTGTTACATCTGTATTTATAATAGCCCAAAACTGAAAACTATCTAGATGCACTTCGATGGGTAAACAGATAAACGCAATGTGGTACATCCATACCATAGAATACTACTTACTGCTAAAAAGTAATAAACTATTGATACACATATAACCTGGACGAAGCTCCAGAGAATTATGCTGAGTGAAAAATGAATAAATAAATAAAAACCTATCTCAAAATGTTGCATACTGTATGACCCCATTTACATAACATTAAAATGACAAAATTCAAGAAATGGAGACCAGATTAGTGATTGCCAGGGCTGAGGGCAGAGCAGGGGCTGTTGGGAAGCTGATACATTTTTGCCTTTTCCAGGTATTTTATATAATTTGGATCATTCAATATTTTTCCTTTTGGGTCTGACTTCTTTCATTCAACATAATGTTTTCAAGGTTCATCCATGCCATAGTATGTAGGCCTCTTTACGGCTGAATGATATTCCATTGTATGGATATACTACATTTTGTTTATCCATGTATCTGTTGATGGACACTTGGGTTGTTTCCAAATTTTGGCTATTGAGAATAATACCACTTTCAAGTCTTTTGACATTCCATCTAGGAAAGGAATTGCTGGATGGGTCTTAGAAACCCTGGTGGCGTAGTGGTTAAGTGCTATGGCTGCCAACCAAAGGGTCTGCAGTTCGAATCCGCCAGTCGCTCCTTGGAAACTCTATGGGGCAGTACTACTCTGTCCTAATGGGTCACTATGAGTCGGAATCGACTCGACGGCACTGGGATTTCTGGGATGGTAATTTAATTCTATGTTTGGGTTTTAATTCTATGTTTAACTCTTTGTGGAACTGCCACATGGTTCTCCACAGCAGCTACACCATTTTATAGTCCCACCAGCACTAGATGAGCCTTTCAATTTCTCTACATCCTCACCAACACTTGTTTTCTGACCATAGCCATCTTAGTGGAAATGAAGTGCTATCTCTTTGTGGCTTTGACTTGCATTTCCCTAAAGATATTTTTTTAATAGTATTTTAGAGGAAGGTTTACAGAATAAACTAGTTTCTCTTCAAAACAATTAGTACACACGCTGTTCTATGAGATTGGTTAACAACCCCACAACACATTAACACTCACCCTTCTCAACCCTGGGTTCCCTATTACCAGCTTTCCTGTTCCCTCCTGTCTTTCAGTCCCTGCCCCAGGGCTGGTGTGCCACTCCAGTCTTGCCCTGTTCTATGGGCCTGTTCAATCTTTAGCCAAAGAGTGAACCTCAGGAGTGACCTCATTACTGAGCTGAAAGGGTGTCCAGGGGCCATACTCTCAGGCTTTCCCCAGTATCTGTCAGGTCAGCAAGTCTGGTCTTTCTTTTTGAGTTAGAATTTTGTTCTACATTGTTCTCCAGCTCTGTCTGGGACAGTCTATCGTGATCCCTGTCAGAGCAGCCAGTGGTGGTAGCTGGGTACCAACTAGTTGTGCAGGACACAGTCTGGTGGAGGCCAGGGTAGATGCAGTGCATTAGTAGTTTGGACTAATCTTTCCCTTGTAGCTTTAGTTTTCTTCATTCTTCCTTGCTCCTGAAGGGATGAGACCAGTGGAGTATCCTAGTTGGCTGTTCATAGGCTTTTAAGACCCCAGACGCTACTCACCAAAGTAGAATGTAGAACATACTCTTTATTAACTATGTTATGCCAATTGAGCTCGATGTTCCCCAAGGCCATGATCCCCTCCCCAGACCTCAGCCCAGCAATTTGGTCTCTCAGGGAGTTTGGATGTGTCTATGGAGCTAACATGACTTTGCCTTGTACAGGTTGTGCTGGCTTTCCCAGTATTAAGTACTATCGTACCCTTCACCAAAGTTTCAACTTATCTTTGTCTATTGAGTGTTTTCCCATCCCCTCCCTCGTAACCATCAAAGATTGTTTCTTTTTGTATGTAAACCTTTTCATGAGTTTTTACAGTAGTGGTCTCTTACGACATTTGTCCTTTTGTGATTGACTTATTTCACTCAGCATAATGCCCTCTGGATTCATTAACATTATGAGATGCTTCACAGATTCATTGTTATTCTTTATTGTTGCATAATACTCCATTGTGTGTATGTACCACAGTTTGATTATCCATTCAACTGTTGATGGGCCTCTAGGTTGTTTCCATGTTTTTGTTATTGGGAACAATGCTGCAATGAACATGGGTATGTATATGTGTATTTGTGTGGCAACTCTTATTTCTCTAGGATATATTCCTAGGAGTGTGATAGCAGGATCATATGGTATTTCTATTTCTAGCTTTATAAAGAAGCTCCATATCATTTTCCAAAATGGTTGTATCATTTTGCATTCAAACCAGCAGTGCATAAGAGTTCCAATCTCCCCACAGCCTCTCCAACATTTGTTATTTCCTGTATTATTGATTTGTGCCAGTAATGCTGGGGTGAGATGGTATCTCCTTGGGGTTTTGATTTGCATTCCTCTGATGGCTACAGATTGTGAGAGTGTTTCCTCATGTGTCTGTTGGCTGCTTGAATGTCTTCTTTGGTGAAGTGTCTGTTCATAACTTTTGCACATTTTTTAATTGGATTATTTGTCTCTTTGTTGTAGAGGTGTTGAATTTTCTTGTAGATTTTAGAGGTTAGACCTTTGTCTAATTTGTAATACTAAAAATTTTTCCCCAGGCTACATGTTCTCTTTTCACTGTTTTGGTGAAGTCTTTTCATGAGCATAAGTGTTTAATTTTTAGAAGATCCCCTTTATCAACCTGATCCTCTAGAACTTGTGTGTTGTTTGTTGTGGTTTGTATTCTGTTAATGCTGTGTATTCGGGCCTCTAGCATTGATCCTATTTTTTCTTCTATGAACCTCATGATTTTTGGCTTTATATTTAGGTCTTTGATCCATTTTGAGTTAGTTTTTGTATATGGTGTGAGGTATGGTTCCTGTTTCATTTTTTTGCAGATGGACACCCAACTCTGCCAGCGCCATTTGTTAAAAAGACTGTCTTTTCCCCATTTGATGGACTTTGTGCCCTTGTTGAAGATCAGGTGACCATAGGTGGACGGACTTACATCTGGATTCTCAATTCTGTTCCATTAGTCAATGTATCTGTTGTTGTACCCTTACCAGGCTGTTTTGACTACAGTAATTGTATAGTAAGCTCTGAAGTCAGGTAGTGGGAGTCCTCCTACTTTGTTCTTCAATAGTGCTTTACTTATCTGGGGCTTCTTCCCTTTCCATATAAAGTTAATGATAATTTTTCCATCTCTTTAAAAAATGTTGTTGGTATTTGGATTGGGATCGTATTGTGTTTGTAAATTGTTTTTGGTGGAATTGTCATTTTCACAATGTTGAGCCTACCTGTTTGTGAGCCTGGTATGTTTTTCCATTTATGTAGATCTCTTGGTTTCTTGCAGTAGTGTTTTATAGTTTTCTTTGTATAGGTCTTTTACATCCTTGGGCAGGTTTATGCCCAAGTATTTTATTTTTTTAGGGACTATTATAAATGGTATTGTTTTCTTGATTTCCGTTTCATCCTCCTCTTAATTGCTGTATAGGAATCCAACTGATTTTTGAATATTTATCTTGTATCCTGCTAGTCTGCTGAATCTTTCTATGAGTTCCTGTAGTTTTCTTGTGGAGTCTTTTGGGTTTTCTATGTATCATCCACACATAGGGATAGTTTTACTTCTTCATTATCAATTCAGACACTGGTTATTTCTGTTTCTTGCCTTATTGCTCTAGCTAGGACTTCCAGCACAATGTAAAATAAGAGTGGTGATAAAGAGCATCCTTGTCTTGTACTTATTCTCAAGGGGAATGTTTTCAGCCACTCTTCATTCAGAATGATGTTGGTCATTGGTTTTACATAGATGCCCCTTATTATGTTGAGAAACTTCCCTTCTATACCTATTTTATTGAGAGTTTTTATCAGGAATGGGTGTTGGACCTTGTTAAATGCCTTTTCTGAGTCGATTGAGATGATCATTTGATCCTTTTCTTCCCTTTTATTTATGTGGTGGGTTACATTGATTGATTTTCTAATGTTGAACTATCCTTACATACCTGGGATGAATCTTACTTGGCTGTGGTGTATTATGTTTTTTGAAATGATGCTGAATTCTATTGGCTGGAATTTTGTTGAGTTTTTTTGTATTTATATTCATGAGAGATATTGGTCTGTAGTTTTTTTTTTGTGGTGTCTTTGCCTGGTGTTGGTATCAGGGCTATGCTGGCTTCATAGAATGAATTCTGAAGTATCGCTTCCTTTTCTAGATTCTGAAATAGTTTGAGTAGTAATGGTGTAAGCTCTTCTCTGAATGTTTGGTAGAATTCTCCAGTGAAGCCATCTGGGCCAGGGCTTGTTTTTGTTGGGAGTTTTTTTTTTTTTAGTTACCTTTTCAATCTCTTCTCTTGTTTTGGGTCTCTTCAAATTTTCAACTTCAATTTGTGTTAATTTGGGTAGGTAGTGTTTCTAGAAATTTGTCCATTTTCTCTAGGTTTTCCAATTTGTTGGAGTACACTTTTTCATAATACTCTGTTATGATCCTTTTTATTTCAGCTGGGTCTGTTGTAATGTCCCCCATTTCATTTCTTATTTGGGTAATTTGCATCCTCTCCTGTTTATCTTTTGTCAATTTGGCCAGTGGTTTGTCAATTTCGTTGATCCTTTCAAAGAACCAACTTTTGGTTTTGTTGATTCTTTCTGTTGTTTTTCTGTTCTCTATTATATTTATGTCTGCTCTGATTTGTATTATTTCCTTTCTTCTGGTGGCTGTGGATTCTTTTGCTGATCTCTTCCTATTTGTTCAAGCTGCAGAGATAAAATTTTGATTTTGTGCCTTTCTTCTTTTTTTTTTTATAACTTTTATTAAGCTTCAAGTGAACGTTTACAAATCCAATCAGTCTGTCACATATAAGTTTACATACATCTCACTCCCTACTCCCACTTGCTCTCCCCCTCTTGAGTCAGCCCTTTCAGTCTCTCCTTTCTTGACAATTTTGCCAGCTTCCCTCTCTCTCTATCCTCCCATCCCCCCTCCAGACAAGAGTTGCCAACACAATCTCAAGTGTCCACCTGATATAATTAGCTCACTCTTCATCAGCGTCTCTCTCCCACCCGCTGACCAGTCCCTTTCATGTCGGATGAGTTGTCTTCGGGGATGGTTCCTGTCCTGTGTCAACAGAAGGTCTGGAGAGCATGACCGCCGGGATTCCTCCAGTCTCAGTCAGACCATTAAGTGTGGTCTTTTTATGAGAATTTGGGGTCTGTATCCCACTGATCTCCTGCTCCCTCAGGGGTCGTCTGCTGTGCTCCCTGTCAGGGCAGTCATCGATTGTGGCCGGGCAACAACTAGTTCTTCTGGTCTCAGGATGATGTAGGTCTCTGGTTCATGTGGCCCTTTCTGTCTGTTGGGCTCTTAGTTGTCGTGTGGCCTTGGTGTTCTTCATTTTCCTTTGATCCAGGTGGGTTGAGACCAATTGATGCATCTTAGATGGCCGCTTCTTAGCATTTAAGACCCCAGACGCCACATTTCAAAGTGGGATGCAGAATGATTTCATAATAGAATTATTTTGCCAATTGACTTAGAAGTCCCCTCAAACCATGTTCCCCAGACCCCCGCGCTTGCTCCGCTGACCTTTGAAGCATTCATTTTATCCCGGAAACTTCTTTGCTTTTGGTCCAGTCCAATTGAGCTGACCTTCCATGTATTGAGTGTTGTCTTTCCCTTCACCTAAAGCAGTTCTTATCTACTGATTAATCAATAAATATCCTCTCCCACCCTCCCTTCCTCCCCCCCTCGTAACCACAAAAGTATGTGTTCTTCTCAGGTTTACTATTTCTCAAGAGTTTATAATAGTGGTCTTATACAATATTTGTCCTTTTGCCTCTGACTAATTTCGCTCAGCATAATGCCTTCCAGGTTCCTCCATGTTATGAAATGTTTCACAGATTAGTCACTGTTCTTTATTGATGCGTAGTATTCCATTGTGTGAATATACCACAATTTATTTACCCATTCATCCATTGATGGACACCTTGGTTGCTTCCAACTTTTTGCTATTGTAAACAGAGCTGCAATAAACATGGGTGTGCATATATCTGTTTGTATGAAGACTCTTGTATCTCTAGGGTATATTCCGAGGAGTGGGATTTCTGGGTTGTATGGTAGTTCTACTTCTAACTGTTTAAGATATTGCCAGATAGATTTCCAAAGTGGTTGTACCATTTTACATTCCCACCAGCAGTGTATAAGAGTTCCAATCTCTCCGCAGCCTCTCCAACATTTATTATTTTGTGTTTTTTGGATTAATGCCAGCCTTGCTGGTGTGAGATGGAATCTCATCGTAGTTTTAATTTGCATTTCTCTAATGGCTAATGATCAAGAGCATTTGCTCATGTATCTGTTGGCTGCCTGAATATCTTCTTTAGTGAAATGTGTGTTCATATCCTTTGCCCACTTCTTGATTGGGTTGTTTGTCTTTTTGTGGTTGAGTTTTGACAGAATCATGTAGATTTTAGAGATCAGGCGCTGGTCGGAGATGTCATAGCTGAAAATTCTTTCCCAATCTGTAGGTGGTCTTTTTACTCTTTTGGTGAAGTCTTTAGATGAGCATAGGTGTTTGATTTTTAGGAGCTCCCAGTTATCGGGTTTCTCTTCATCATTTTTGGTAATGTTTTGTATTCTGTTTATGCCTTGTATTAGGGCTCCTAGGGTTGTCCCAATTTTTTCTTCCATGATCTTTATCGTTTTAGTCTTTATGTTTAGGTCTTTGATCCACTTGGAGTTAGTTTTTGTGCATGGTGTGAGGTATGGGTCCTGTTTCATTTTTTTTGCAAATGGATATCCAGTTATGCCAGCACCATTTGTTAAAAAGGCTGTCTTTTCCCCAATTAATTGACACTGGTCCTTTGTCAAATATCAACTGCTCATACGTGGATGGATCTATGTCTGGGTTCTCAACTCTGATCCATTGGTCTATGTGCCTGTTGTTGTACCAGTACCAGGCTGTTTTGACTACTGTGGCTGTATAATAGGTTCTGAAGTCAGATAAAGTGAGGCCTCCCACTTTCTTCTTCTTTTTCAGTAGTGCTTTGCTTATCCGGGGCTTCTTTCCATTCCATATGAAATTGGTGATTTGTTTCTCTATCCCCTTAAAATATGACATTGGAATTTGGATCGGAAGTGCGTTAAATGTATAGATGGCTTTTGGTAGAATAGACATTTTTACTATGTTAAGTCTTCCTATCCATGAGCAGGGTATGTTTTTCCACTTAAGTATGTCCTTTTGAATTTCTTGTGGTAGAGCTTTGTAGTTTTCTTTGTATAGGTCTTTTACATCCTTGGTAAGATTTATTCCTAAGTATCTTATCTTCTTGGGGGCTACTGTGAATGGTATTGATTTGGTTATTTCCTCTTCGGTGTTCTTTTTGTTGATGTAGAGGAATCCAAGTGATTTTTGTATGTTTATTTTATAACCTGAGACTCTGCCAAACTCTTCTATTAGTTTCAGTAGTTTTCTGGAGGATTCCTTAGGGTTTTCTGTGTATATAATCATGTCATCTGCAAATAGTGATAACTTTACTTCTTCCTTGCCAATCCGGATACATTTTATTTCTTTGTCTAGCCTAATTGCCCTGGCTAGGACTTCTAGCACCAGGTTGAATAAGAGAGGTGATAAAGGGCATCCTTGTCTGGTTCCCATTCTCAAGGGAAATGCTTTCAGGTTCTCTCCATTTAGAGTGATATTGGCTGTTGGCTTTGCATAGATGCCCTTTATTATGTTGAGGAATTTTCCTTCAATTCCTATTTTGGTAAGAGTTTTTATCATAAATGGGTGTTGGACTTTGTCAAATGCCTTTTCTGCATCAATTGATAAGATCATGTGGTTTTTGTCTTTTGTTTTATTTATGTGATGGATTACATTAATGGTTTTTCTGATATTAAACCAGCCTTGCATACCTGGTATAAATCCCACTTGATCAGGGTGAATTATTTTTTTGATGTGTTGTTGGATTCTATTGGCTAGAATTTTGTTGGGGATTTTTGCATCAATGTTCATGAGGGATATAGGTCTATAATTTTCTTTTTTTGTAATGTCTTTACCTGGTTTTGGTATCAGGGAGATGGTGGCTTCATAGAATGAGTTGGGTAGTATTCCGTCATTTTCTATGCTTTGGAATACCTTCAGAAGTAGTGGTGTTAACTCTTCTCTGAAAGTTTGGTAGAACTCTGCAGTGAAGCCGTCCGGGCCAGGGCTTTTTTTTGTTGGGAGTTTTTTGATTACCGTTTCAATCTCTTTTTTTGTTATGGGTCTATTTAGTTGTTCTACTTCTGAATGTGTTAGTTTAGGTAGGTAGTGTTTTTCCAGGAATTCATCCATTTCTCCTAGGTTTTCAAATTTGTTAGAGTACAATTTTTCATAATAATCTGAAATGATTCTTTTAATTTCATTTGGTTCTGTTGTGATGTGGTCCTTCTCATTTCTTATTCGGGTTATTTGTTTCCTTTCCTGTATTTCTTTAGTCAGTCTAGCCAATGGTTTATCAATTTTGTTAATTTTTTCAAAGAACCAGCTTTTGGCTTTGTTAATTCTTTCAATTGTTTTTCTGTTCTCTAATTCATTTAGTTCAGCTCTAATTTTTATTATTTGTTTTCTTCTGGAGCCTGATGGATTCTTTTGTTGCTCAGTTTCTATTTGTTCAAGTTGTAGGGACAGTTCTCTGCTTTTGGCTCTTTCTTCTTTTTGTATGTGTGCATTTATCGATATAAATTGGCCTCTGAGCACTGCTTTTGCTGTGTCCCAGAGGTTTTGATAGGCAGTATTTTCATTCTCGTTGCATTCTATGAATTTCCTTATTCTCTCCTTGATGTCTTCTATAACCCAGTCTTTTTTCAGGAGGGTATTGTTCATTTTCCAAGTATTTGATTTCTTTTCCCTTGTTTTTCTGTTATTGATTTCTAGTTTTATTGCCTTGTGGTCTGAGAAGATGCTTTGTAATATTTCGATGTTTTGGACTCTGCAAAGGTTTGTTTTATGACCTAATATGTGGTGTATTCTAGAGAATGTTCCATGTGCGCTAGAAAAAAAGTATACTTTGCAGCAGTTGGGTGGAGAGTTCTGTACAAGTCAATGAGGTCAAGTTGGTTGATTGTTGTAATTAAATCTTCTGTGTCTCTATTGAGCTTCTTACTGGATGTCCTGTCCTTCTCCGAAAGTGGTGTGTTGAAGTCTCCTACTATAATTGTGGAGGTATCTATCTCACTTTTCAATTCTGATAAAATTTGATTTATGTATCTTGCAGCCCTGTCATTGGGTGCATATATATTTAATATGGTTATGTCTTCCTGATCAATTGTCCCTTTTATCATTATATAGTGTCCTTCTTTATCCTTTGTGGAGGATTTAAGTCTAAAGTCTATTTTGTCAGAAATTAATATTGCTACTCCTCTTCTTTTTTGCTTATTGTTTGCTTGATATACTTTTTTCCATCCTTTGAGTTTTAGTTTGTTTGTGTCTCTAAGTCTAAGGTGTGTCTCTTGTAGGCAGCATATAGATGGATCGTGTTTCTTTATCCAGTCTGTGACTCTCTGTCTCTTTATTGGTGCATTTAGTCCATTTACATTCAGGGTAATTATAGAAGAATAAGTTTTTAGTGCTGTCATTTTGATGCCTTTTTATGTGTGTTGTTGACAATTTCATTTTTCCACATACTTTTTTGTGCTGAGGCGTTTATCTTAGTAAATTGTGAGATCCTCATTTTCATAGTGTTTGACTTTATGTTAGTTGAGTTGTTACGTTTTTCTTGGCTTTTATCTTGAGTTATAGAGTTGTTGTACCTTTTTGTGGTTACCTTATTATTTACCCCTATTTTTCTAAGTAAAAACCTAACTTGTATTGTTCTGTATCACCTTGTATCACTCTCCATATGGCAGTTCAATGCCTCCTGTATTTAGTCCCTCTTTTTGATTATTGTGATCTTTTACCTATTGACTTCCATGATTCCCTGTTATGTGTATTTTTTTTTTTTAATTAATCTTAATTTGTTTGTTTTTGTGATTTCCCTATTTGAGTTGATATCAGGACGTTCTGTTTTGTGACCTTGTGTTGTGCTGATATCTGATATTATTGGTTCTCTGACCAAACAATATCCTTTAGTATTTCTTGTAGCTTTGGTTTGGTTTTTGTAAATTCTCTAAACTTGTGTTTGTCTGTAAATATCTTAATTTTGCCTTCATATTTCAGAGAGAGTTTTGCTGGATATATGATCCTTGGCTGGCAGTTTTTCTCCTTCAGTGTTCTGTATATGTCGTCCCATTCCCTTCTTGCCTGCATGGTTTCTGCTGAGTAGTCTGAACTTATTCTTATGGATTCTCCCTTGAAGGAAACCTTTCTTTTCTCCCTGGCTGCTTTTAAAATTTTCTGTTTATCTTTGGTTTTGGTGAGTTTGATGACAATATGTCTTGGTGTTTTTCTTTTTGGATCAATCTTAAATGGGGTTCGATGAGCATCTTGGATAGATATCCTTTCGTCTTTCATGATGTCAGGGAAGTTTTCTGTCAGGAGTTCTTCAACTATTTTCTCTGTGTTTTCTGTCTCCCCTCCCTGTTCTGGGACTCCAATCACCCGCAGGTTATCCTTCTTGATAGAGTCCCACATAATTCTTAGGGTTTCTTCATTTTTTTCAATTCTTTTCTCTGATTTTTTTTCAGCTTTGTTGGTGTTGATTCCCTGGTCCTCCAGATGTCCCAGTCTGCATTCTAATTGCTCGAGCTGCTCATCTGACTTCCTATTGCATTGTCTAATTCTGTAATTTTATTGTTAATCTTTTGGATTTCTACATGTTGTCTCTCTATGGATTCTTGCAACTTATTAATTTTTCCACTATGTTCTTGAATAATCTTTTTGAGTTCTTCAACAGTTTTATCAGTGTGTTCTTTGGCTTTTTCTGCAGTTATCCTAATTTCATTTGTGATATCTTTAAGCATTCTGTAAATTAGTTTTTTATATTCTGTATCTGATAATTCCAGGATTGTATCTTCCTTTGGGAAAGATGTTGATTCTTTTGTTTGGGGGGTTGGAGAAGCTGTCATGGTGTGCTTCTTTAAGTGGTTTGATATGGATTGTTGTCTCCGAGCCATCACTGGGAAACTAGTTTTTCCAGAAAATCCGCTAAAAAAGAAATGCAGTCAGATCCCTATCAGAGTTCTCCCTCTGGCTCAGGCTATTCAGATGTTAATGAAGCCGCCTGGGGAGGGTGAGGGAGGGAACAGAGACATAGGAGAGTAGCACCTCAGAATATAGCCAGAGTTGCTTGTCTTGCTTGGAATGACTATTATATCTGAGATTCCCATGGGGTGCGTTGCCTATGTGTGCTGGTTGTGTGGAGGTTGCCCCCGGGGGGTCTGGCCCGCTGGAGTCACGGTCAGATCCTCCGCTTCCAGCCCCACGCCCAGTGTCAAGGCTCCCCTACTGGGACGGTGCACTCTCAACTCCAAAATCAGTCGCTGCCTCCTGGGGACTTCTCATCCCTCCAGCCACGTGACCGTGCCGCCTCCACGAACCATTTGGGCCTCCTCCCGGGGTTAGTTCAGATGGGTGGAGCAGCTCCCCGTGCTTGTGCCGTGACCGAGTGTCCCGGCTGGGATGCTGTTCTCCACGCTCCAATACCAGTCACTGCCTCCCGGGGACTTCTCCTACCGGCTGCGTCCCACGCTGCCCGCACGACCCGGCTGTGCCCCTTCCCGGGGTTAGTTCAGGGTGGTGGAGCAGCTCTCTGTGTTTATGCCGTACCTGCGTCCAGTCCAAATCCCGGCAGGACGGTTCTCCGGTTGGGACGCTGCTCTTCCTGCTCCAAGACCAGTCACTGCCTCCCGGGGACTTCTCCTACCGGCTGCGTCCCACGCCACCCGCGGAACCGGCTGGTCCCCCTCCCGGGGTTAGTTCAGGGGGGTGGAGCAGCTCTCTGTGCTTGTGCCGTACCTGACTGGTACGCTGGCTCCAGGCTCTGGAAACAATCGCTGCTTCCCCGTATTAGTTCGTTCTCTGTCTCTAAATCTGCGTTTGTTGTTCAGGGTTCGTAGATTGTTATGTATGTGATCGATTCACTTGTTTTTCCGTGTCTTTGTTGTAAGAGGGATCCGAGGTAGCGTCTGCCTAGTCCGCCATCTTGGCTCCACCTCCTGCCTTTCTTCTTTTTTTGATGTGTTCATCTATTGTTACAAATTCACTTCTGAGGACTGCTTTTGCTGTGTCCCAAAGGTTCATTCTAGCTGGATTCTAGTAATTTTTTGATTCCATCTCTGATTTCTTCTATTAACCAGTAGTTTTTAAGCAGAATGTTATTCAGTTTCCATGCAATTAATTTTTTTTTCTTACTTTCCCTGTTGTTAATTTCTACTTTGTTGGCATTGTGGTCAGAGAAAATACTTTGTATTACTTCAATGTTTTGGATTTTGTTGAGGGTTGCTCTGTGGCCTACGATGTGGTCTATTCTGAAGGACATTCCACGTGCATTGGAAAAGAATGTGTACTTTGCACCTGTTGGGTGGAGTGTTCTATATATGCCTATGATGAAAATTTGGCTGACTGTGCCTTTTAGCTCTTCTGTATCTTTGTTGAGTTTCTTTCTAGATGTTCTGTCCTTTACTGAGAGTGATGTGTTGAAATCTCCAGCTATTGTTGTGGAACTGTCAATTTCTCTTTTCAGTGCTTTTAGAGTTTGTTTTATGTATTTTAGAGCCCTGTCATTCGGTGCATATATGTTTATTATAGTTAAGTCTTCATGATGGATTGTGCCTTTGCTCATTATATAGTGCCCTTCTTTGTCATTTATGGTGAATTTTGTTTTAAAGTCTATTTTATCTGAGATTAGTATTGTCACTCCTGCTCTTTTTTAGTAGTTATTTGGTTGATATATTTTTTTCCATCCTTTGATTTTTTTAATAAATTTATGTCTTTGTTTCTAAGGTGTGTCTCTTATAGACAGCATATTGATGGATCCTGTTTTTTATCCATTCTGTCACTGTGTGTCTTTTTATGGGTGCATTTAGGCCATTTACATTCAGTAAAATTACAGATAGGTTTGAGTTTATTGTCATTCTGTAGTGCTTTTTTTGGGGGGTGCTAACATTTTCTTTGTTCCTCTTACTCTCCTGTGCTGAGTTCCTTTTGTTTGTGGATTTCTTTTTAATTTCTTTTGTTTTTGTAGATTTTGTTTTTATTGAGACTGTACCTTTTTTCTTCTTTATTTTGATGAGTAGGTTTGTTAATTTTCTTTGTGGTTACCTCAAAATGTACCCTTATCTTCCTAGGTTTGAACTGTTCTGTTATAACTTGGTATCTCCTTACCTTCCTCCCTATTAGAAAGTTCTATACGTACACCATTTATTCTCTCTTTTATTGTTCCGACATTGTTGTCATTTACAGATTAGCCTTTCTGGTTCCCTGTTGCAATTCTTTTGGTTTTGGATAGTCCTTGAGAGTTAATTTCCTAGGTTGGTATCTGGCTGGTACAATCTTGCATCCCAGATTCAGGCTGCAGTTTGGTGTTGTTTGTTCTCAGACCAAAAGACTCCCTTTAATAATTCTTGTAAGTTTCATTTGGTTTTTACATATTCCCTTAATTTGTGTTTATCTGGAAGTGTCCTAATTTCACCACCATAGTTGAAAGAAAGTTTTGCAGGGCATGTTATTCGTGGTTAGCAATTTTTTTTCTTTCAAAAGTTTATATATGTCATCCCATTGCTTGCCTGTCTGCATGGTTTCTGCCAGATAATCAGAGCTTAATCTTATTGCTTCTCCTCTGTATGTGACTTCTTGTTTTTCTCAAGCTGCTCACAGGATTTTTTCTTTGACTTTGGTTTTAGGGAGTGTGATTATGATATGCCTCGGTGTTTTTCTTTTGGGGTCTATCTTATATGGGGTTTATTGAGCTTCTTGGATGGTCAACTTTTCATCATTCATGATATTAGGGAAGTTTTCTGTCAGCAATTCTTCAATGATCCTCTCTGTGTTTTCCATTTTCTCTCTGTTCTGGAACTCCAATCACTCACACAGTTTTGATTTTGATTGTATCCCACATAATTCTCATGGTTTCCTCATTTTTCTTCATTCTTTTTTCTGATTTTTTTCTCAAACAGAGTTGTATCCAAGAGTTTGTATTCGATTTTACCGATCCTGTCTTCCATCATTTCAAACTTGTTCCTCAGCCCTTCTATGATACTGTCTGCTTCTGAAATCTTGTGGTTTATCTTTTGGATTTCTGATTATTGTTTTTATATGATTTCTAGTTATGAATTTATTTTGGCATTTTATTTCTGTATTATTTTCCTGAATTTTTCCATTTTTGGGTTTGTATTTTCCATGACTTAGCCTACCTTTTCCATAAATTTTTCTACTTTTTCCTCACTTTTCTGTTTTTTGCTTCAAACCTTGGATAGCTCTGAATACCAGAAATTTGAATTCCTTGTCAGATAGTTCTAGTACCTTTTCTTCTACTGGAAAGTCATCTGGTGTTTTATTTTGGATGCCTACTGGAACGATCCTGTCCTGTTTTTTTATATGTTTTGATATTATCTGCTATCTTCAGAACATTCAGTAGTTCATTTCTTGATTATGGATTTGTTTGTTTTGTCCTGGGTTTTGTTCATTTTATTTGGTTATGTCTGAGCAGGTAGGCTGTGCACTCTTTGTTGTTTGCTCTTCTGTAGTTGGGATATTTTTCACCTCCTTGTCCAATGGGTGGGGCCAGTCACTCAGCTATGGTGCAGCAAGGCAGGGCCAGCTGAAGTGGAGGGGCTAGGATGGGTTGTTTGTGGCACACACTAGGGCCAACAGGGTGGGAGAAGAATCAGTGCCAGCCAGGTTCTGCTAGGCCATGCCTGTGCTGCTTGGGAGTGTGATGTTCAGCACGTGGTGCAGGTAGGCAGAAAAGAAGGGGGAGGTTTTGATATGTGGAGCTAATATGGGTATGGGAAAGGGTAGGGAGAGAAACAGGAGCCAAAAAGAAACAAACAAACAAAGGGAAAAAAGAGAGTGCTACAGGAGCTTGTTATTGGAGTGGAGAGATGAGAGACCAAGAAATGGAGAAAATCAAAAAGGAAAAAAAAAAAGTAAAAGGGAAAAAGAAAAACAAACAACTAGGTAAAAATCTGGAAAAAAAAAAAAAAAGAAGAAGAAATGCCCCCAGGGGTCTCACCAGTGTGGCTGAAAAGAGCAGGCAAGTGGCTCCCAAGCTGGGCAGCATAGCCTGGATAGAGGGGGTTAAGTGTCATGGAGCACCAGGTATTCAGGAGACAGGATAAGAAGGTAAGTATAGACAGACAACTAGGGACAAATGAAGAAAGACAGAAAGGGAAAAAGACAGAGAGAGAGAGAAAGAAATGCCCCCAGGGATCCCTCCTACACGGTTGTACAGATTGGAGGGAGTGGCTCCTAAGCCTTGTGGTGCAGCCCAGCTAGAATGGGCTCCCAAGTGTGAAAAGAGAAAGAAAACAAACAAAACAAAGCAAAACAAACAAAAAATAAAAGCCCCAGAGATCCCACCAGCATGGTGCCGTGGGCCAGAGAAGTGGTTCCCCAGTCAAGTGGGGCTTCACAGCCTTTCAAGAAGAAGGAAAGAGTGCACATGGAGCAATGTGTTCAAGAGAAAGGAGGGGGAGTTCATGGTAGGCACGGAAGATACCACAAGAGATGGAAAGAAGCAACACCAGGTCAGGGACCCAGCCAGTGTGTGCAGGGTGAATCTAAGCAGCTTAGGGCAGAAGCAGTTGCCTCCTGGCCAAGAAACTGCAGCTGGCAGAAAGCAGAAGAGGCTGCGGGAGGGGAGAAGAAGGATGGGTGTTAAAAAAAAAAAAAAAAAAAGGTGTTAGGAAGGTGTATATCACTGGTTACTGGGTACTCTTTCTCCTGCTGGAAACTTTGGGAAGCTTCTTTCCCTTACTCCCTGTTTTCTGATCTGCAGTGTGGGTGGGGCAAATTCAAGTGACACAGATTCTGCACTTCCAGACAGCCAAGCCACCACAGCCAACCAGGAAGCTCAGAGGTAGAGCAGTGGGGAGAGTATGCAGAGTGGGAAAGTGTATGCGCTGGTTACCAGGTGCTCCGTCTCCCGCTGGGAGCTCTGCTAAGCTGCTTACCTTAGCTCTCTGTCCACCAATTCCTGACAGGAGCCCAAGATGGCGAATCTGTGATGCATTAGCTGATAAGAGACCTCCGCATGTTACCTCTTCTCGCTCTCTGTCCTCTGTCAGTTTCTTACTCCATTCCGTGTTTGACTGAGTTCTTTAACTCTTCAGTTGACACTTCAGGTTCTGGGAATGATGTTTGTCTCTGTTTTACTTAGTTTTCAGGTCTTTGCTGTGGAGGATGACACAGTGCTTCTGTCTATGGCACCATGTTGGCCCGGTGATAGGAAGTTTTTGTATCTTGATTTTATCAGTATCAATATCCTGTTTGGGGTATTTTGTGATAATTTTGTAGATTTTATCCTTGGGGAAAATGAATAAAGCGTATACAGGGTCTCTCTATATTATTTCTTACAACTGCATATGTCTCATTGGCTTTCCAAGGCTGTAAATCTTTAAGGAAGCAGACTGCCACATCTTTCTCTCACAAAGTGACTGGTAGATTCTAACTGCCAACCTTCTGGTTAGCAGCCAAACACTTAGCCACTGCACCACCAGGGCTCCTTAGCTCAAGACATGAAAGTTTAATTTTTTTCTAGCAAAGTGATTTTCATTCTCACTTCACTTTTACTTCTGTAAATTATTTATAAAAAGACTAATATATACAAAAAATTAAAAAAGATTTGGTGGATCCATGTGGTAAATGGCCATGATGACTTTTCCCTGTATTGTTGTTGTTAGTTATTGTTAGATTCTGACTAACGGCAGCACCATGTGCCCAGACTAGAACTGCACCATAGGATTTTCAAGGCTGCAACCTTTTAGAAATAGATAGCCAGGGTCTGTCTTCCGAGCTGCCCGAGTGTGTTCAAAGACTCAATCTTTCAGTTAGTAGCTGAGCACTAAGCTGTTTGTGACACCTACAGAGTGATGTAAAATGAACTTAATATATCCAACTCAAAGCAGGCCAATAGTGCTTTAATTTCACAATGTGTGTCTTTGAAAAACTTGAAAAGGTATCTAGAGAAACAGTTTTGCTTTCTTTGATGTCACTGGTTCAAGCTTTTATATTGTGTTTGTGCAGACCTTTCTTTACAGATGTTGTTGAAAATGTTATCGCTTCTTAGAACTGCAGTTGAAGCCTGTAGAAATAAGTACTTTGGTTTAAACAGTCTTCTACAAAGTAGAGAGTACACATTATTATCAATTATTAATAGTGATTCCCATATCAATATATGACAAGGGTATTATTTGTATATTGCTTTTTAGAACATTCAATTAATTATTTGTCACGTATTTGGTGCCCAGAGGCACATATGCCTCAGGATTTCTTTACATAAATTAAGTGATACAAATAGTCTTGCATAGAACACATGGGCTGTTATATTTCCTAGTCATAAAATTGCCTTCAGGCTTCAGGTCAATCATCCTGTACAGAAAATTGTCTTGTGATTTACATGAGGCATCACATCTGATTCTTTGCCTAAAACCCAAGGGGAAGTGGCTATATTAAATAAAACACATTTAAATTATTGAAAGCCAGAAAATTTCCCAGTGCAGTACTTCCCAGAGTCTGAGACTATTTTATTTTTTATTTAAATGTAAATTCTATGACGTTAACCTGAGTGGGAAATCCCCTGAGCTTATTATTTTGCCTCTTCTAGACAGAGCGAATCACAGGAAATTGTGGTCATATAAATCAACTTGGATAATAATTTAGCCTCACACCCATATTAAATAGAAGGAATTTGAGAGAGAAGACTTACACGTAACTTTCTCAAAGCCTTGGTGAAGGCAGAGGAGAGGTAGAGCTGGAAGAGAGCTAGATCCTGAAGAAAAAATATCTTTTACCTTAATAACATGATGCATTGCAGAATTTTTCATACCTCTTTATGTCATGAAACTCAATTTTAAAATGAAATCTTGTTTCTCATAATTTCATTATCAATTTATATTTTATTTTACTTGGAAGGATTTCCTTGAACCTCATGAGATTATATCAGATGCCACTTTGATGTGTTTCTGTCATGCTCTTATGAGGAAATCCAGTATGCAAAACAGATTTTCTAAGGGATGACTTTGCTTACCTTTGCAGTTCTCATCAGATAAATCCTTGGGGAGGTTCTATGAAATCCTTGCTTCTCCTCTAAGCCAAATTTGAAAGCTACTGATCTGTATTATTAAAGCAATAAAGGAACATATTAATATTCAGCTTTAACAATAGCAATGAGCATGTTTCCTATAAAGAAGTAGCTTAAAAGAATATAAGTTAATATGCAGTTTAATAACTGGAAATTCAGAGCATGGTCCATTTATTCTTAATGGCCTGTCCAAGGACTAGAGTAGAATTCAGCAGCATGTTAGAAGTACACAAACCTTTGAAATACCTTGCTTTCTCTTATGTTTATAATCCTGTACAGAGATAAGAGAGACTGCCATGAGGCTCCAGTTGAAAGAGTCATGTGGAAGGTACTCCCACCCTTCATAAATATCCCTCCATATGTGTTTGAAACTAGAAATTAGTTTGAGTCACTGATTTTCTCTTCTAACTTAAGCATCATTCTATGCTGTGTCTAATTCATCATATTTATTATTTGCCAAAAGTTGTGCCTTATACTTGAATAATATGAAACCAGAAAATTATGTAAAATTATTTTATATCCATAAACAAAACCAAAACCAAACCTACTGCCCTCGAGTTGATTCTGACTCGTAGCTACCCTGTAGTACAGAGTAGAACTGCCCCATAGAGTTTCCAAGGAGCACCTGGTGTATTTGAACCACCAACATTTTGGTTAGCAGCCGTAGCACTTAACCACTATCGCCACCAGGGTTTCCTTTATACATATAGCACATAGAACATAGAAACTGGCTTATAGGGAAAGATCCATGTTATATGCTAAATAAACATTTTAAAAGGATGAAGAGAATTGAGCCTGTTATACTTCACAGTAAGTAAATTTTATTCAATTAATGTTTATTTTTTGAATGTTTAATATACAATATTATAATACTTTGCTGAGGAAATAGTCCTTTTTATTGAAATGCAGTTTAGAAAGGAAGGGTAACACTGAAGGATGGGGCAAGCTTGGCTTAAATATTTGAGAACCATGCTTTTTGTAACAGAGAACTTGAGGGAGAAGGAGAAGGGAACATAGAGATGAGACAATTATAGGCTTTTTTTTTCAAGCCCTAGTGGTAGCCCCACACTTGCAGTGAATATTACCTAAAAGGCCAAATGTCAACAGTATCTGGCCAAGGCAGTACAATAAAGTACAAATCTTGCCTCAAGTATCTTACTAACTAGTAAAGGAGACTCAAGGTATATATAAAAAATAAATAGCAATGTAGTATGTTGAGGATTAAGCACCAGCAGTGGAGTTGAAATCATCTGTTGTTGTTGTTAGGTGCCCTTGAGACGATTCCAACACATAGCGACCCTATGTACGACAGAAGGAAACATTGCCTTGTGTTGCACCATCCTCACAATCGTTGTTACGTGTGAGCCCACTGTTGCAGCTATTGTGTCAATCCACCTCGCTGAGGGTCTTCCTCTTTTTTGCTGACCCTCTACATTATGAAGCGTGATGTCTTTGTCCAGGGAGTGAGCCCTCCTGATAACAAGTCCAAAGTATGTGAGACATAGTATCACCATACTTGCTTCTAAGGAGCATTCTGGCTGTACTTCTTCCAAGACAGATGCGTTCGTTCTTTTTGGCAGTCCATGGTATATTCAATATTCTTCTCCAACACCACAGTTCAAAGGCATCAATTCTTTAGTCTTCCTTACTCATTGTCCAGCTTTTGCACGCATATGAGGTGATTGAGATCATCTAAACTACAGAAAATTAAAGGCACTAGAGAGGATAGGCCAATACATTGCTCCACAAAATAATGTCAAAATTCATCGGGATATCTATTCATTAATTTACCATTTATTAAGCACATAATTTGTGCCAAATACTAGATACATAATAATTCATTTACAGACTTCTCAATTTCTAGAAAGTCAAGAGTTTGTGGAGTGGAGGTTTGTTAACGTGTAATTGAACATTGCAGTATAGTGAGACACTGCCTTGAAAAGGTGAAGAAGAGATTTTTAGAAAGGCAAAATAAAGTAGTCATACAATTGAGGATTTGGAAGACATAGAAGGTTATTTCACAAATGGGAATCTACATGGGCATTCTAAGACATCTCTAAGCAGATCTAACTCCGTAAATAAAATGTAAGGGAATAAGTAAAGAGCATAGGTCATTTAAAGAATTATAAGAAATTGAATATGACTTATATGAATTATTTCCCTTATTTTACTACAAATGTCTTAGTTATCTAGTGCTGCTGTAAAAGAAATAACCCAAGTGTGTGGCTGTAACAAACACATATTTATTTTCTCACAGTTTAGAAGACTAGAAGTCCAAATTCAGGGTGTTGGCTCCAGGGAAAGGCTTTCTCTTTCTGTCTTCTCCAGAGGACGGTCCTTGTTTCTTTGTGCTTTTTCTCCTACGTGATTTTAATATGGCTTTGCATCACTCTTCCCCTATTTCTGCTTCTTTCACTTGCTTGTTTAATCTTTCGCCTGTTCTTATATCTCAAAAGAGAATGATGTAAACACACTCTAAGCTAATCCTATCTATTAAGATAACAAAGACAAGCCATTCCCAAATGGAATTATAACGATAGACACAGGGATTAGTATATACAACACATGTTTTTGGGGAACACAATTCAATCCATAACATTCCAGCTTTCGAGCCCTCAAAATTCATATTCTTCCCACATGTAAAACACCTTCACCCCATTGCATCATTCCAAAAGTCTTGAATAAACACCAAGTACAAAATCTCATCTTCTGAATCATCTAAATCAAAATATGGGGTGACACTTCAAGTGTATTCCATCCTGGGGCAAAATTGCTCTTCATCATTGAACCTGTGATCTAGATTACAAATTATCTGTTTACAAAGTGCAATAGTGGAACACACACAAGGTTCCACTATTACTAATGGGAGAAATTGGAGGGAAAGAAGGGGTAACAGGCACCAAGCGGATCCAAAACCCAGCAGAACAATTTACATTATCTCTCAAGGCTTTACAATAATGTTCTGTATCTCTGAGATCATCTGAGCAATGTCCCTGCCCTCCAGACTCTGGATGTTGGCTCCCTTCTGGATTCTGGGTAGAGGACCCTCAGCCCTGGGCTTCAGCTTTACCTTCCAGCCCCACTGAGATGACAAATCTGCTCCCTTGGCTTCAAGTTGCCCATTTCCCTAGTCCATCTGAGTGGCAACCCTGCCTCCCAGACCCCGGCAGTCCCAGTTCTTCTGCTTCTTGGGCATGGCAGCCCCACTCCCTCAGCTTTTGGCAGCAGCTCCATCCCCCTGGCACTAGTGAATGGCAGCCCCACACTCTAGAATCTAGTTGCTGAAGATCTAACTCTTTTAAACCTAGGAGGCCATGACTTCACGCTTTGAAAATGATGCAGCCCTGCTTCCCGTGCTCCTTCCACCAGTTCTGCTGATGTCTGAGCTGCTCCAGGGGTGGTCCTTTTCTTGAAGGACAACAGATGTAACTCCTTTGGCTTGTTTCCCGCATGTAGAATTCCAAGAGACAGACAGTTTTCTTATCCTTTCTTATTTATTTATCACATTTTTTATTTTTTTTATTTTTTGGTCTAAGCTGATGGCTTTTCTGCTGTTGGTTAGATCCATCCATCACAAACTTCATCTCTTTAACAAAAGATCATGTAGCTATGTCCTTGGTTAAAATCCTAGAACACATGTCAATAGTTTATTCAATAGAATTTTCCAAATTTTAAGTTTTGTTTTCATTTGGCATAGTTCAATTTTTTTAAACTTTTATTGAGCTTCAAGTGAACGTTTACAAATCAAGTCAGACTGTCACATATAAGTTTATATACACCTTACTCCGTACTCCCACTTGCTCTCCCCCTAAGGAGTCAGCCCTTCCAGTCTCTCCTTTCGTAACAATTTTGCCAGCTTCCAACTCTCTCTATCCTCCCATCCCCCCTCCAGACAGGAGATGCCAACACAGTCTCAACTGACCACTTGATATAATTAGCTCACTCTTCATCAGCATCTCTCACCTACCCACTGTCCAGTCCCTTTCATGTCTGATGAGTTGTCTTTGGGGATGGTTCCTGTCCTGTGCCAACAGAAGGTTTGGGGACCGTGACCGCCGGGATTCCTCTAGTCTCAGTCAGACCATTAAGTATGGTCTTTTTATGAGAATTTGGGGTCTGCATCCCACTGATCTCCTGTTCCCTCAGGAGTTCTCTGTTGTGCTCCCTGTCAGGGCAGTCGTCGATTGTGGCCGGGCACCAACTAGTTCTTCTGGTCTCAGGATGATGTAGGTCTCTGGTTCATGTGGCCCTTTTTGTCTCTTGGGCTCTTAGTTGTCGTGTGACCTTGGTGTTCCTCATTCTCCTTTGCTCCAGGTGGGTTGAGACCAATTGATGCATCTTAGATGGCTGCTTGTTATCATTTAAGACCCCAGACGCCACATTTCAAAGTGGGATGCAGAATGTTTTCATAATAGAATTATTCGGCCAATTGACTTAGAAGTCCCCTTAAACCATGGTCCCAAAACCCCCGCTCTTGCTCTGCTGACCTTTGAAGCATTCATTTTATCCCGGAGACTTCTTTGCTTTTGGTCCAGTCCAGTTGAGTTGACCTTCCATGTATTGAGTGTTGTCCTTCCCTTCACCTAAAGCAGTTCTTATCTACTAATTAATCAGTAAAAAACCCTCTCCCGCCCTCCCTCCCTCCCCTCCTCGTAACCACAGAAGTATGTGTTCCTCTCAGTTTATACTATTTCTCAAGATCTTATAATAGTGGTATTATACAATATTTGTCCTTTTGCCTCTGACTAATTTCGCTCAGCATAATGCCTTCCAGGTTCCTCCATGTTATGAAATGTTTCAAAGATTCGTCACTGTTCTTCAACGACGCATAGTATTCCATTGTGTGAATATACCACAATTTATTTATCCATTCATCCGTTGGTGGACACCTTGGTTGCTTCCGGCTTTTTGCTATTGTAAACAGAGCTGCAATAAACATGGGTGTGCATATATCTGTTTGTGTGAAGGCTCTTATTCTCTAGGGTCTATTCCGAGGAGTGGGATTTCTGGGTTGTATGGTAGTTCTATTTCTAACTGTTTAAGATATCACCAGATAGATTTCCAAAGTGGTTGTACCATTTTACATTCCCACCAGCAGTGTATAAGAGTTCCAATCTCTCCGCAGCCTCTCCAACATTTATTATTTTGTGTTTTTTGGATTAATGCCAGCCTTGTTGGAGTGAGATGGAATCTCATCGTAGTTTTAATTTGCATTTCTCTAATGGCTAATGATCGAGAGCATTTTCTCATGTATCTTTAAGCTGCCTGAATATCTTCTTTAGTGAAATGTGTGTTCATATCCTTTGCCCACTTCTTGATTGGGTTGTTTGTCTTTTTGTGGTTGAGTTTTAACAGAATCATATAGATTTTAGAGATCAGACGCTGGTCGGAGATGTCATAGCTGAAAATTCTTTCCCAATCTGTAGGTGGTCTTTTTACTCTTTTGGTGAAGTCTTTATATGAGCACAGGTGTTTGATTTTTAGGAGCTCCCAGTTATCTGGTTTCTCTTCGTCGTTTTTGGTAATGGTTTGTATTCTGTTTATGCCTTGTATTAGGGCTCCTAAGGTTGTCCCTATTTTTTCTTCCATGATCTTTATCGTTTTCGTCTTTATGTTTAGGTCTTTGATCCACTTGGAGTTAGTTTTTGTGCATGGTGTGAGGTATGGGTCCTGTTTCATTTTTTTGCAAACGGATATCCACTTATGCCAGCACCATTTGTCAAAAAGACTATCTTTTCCCCAATGAACTGACTCTGAGCCTTTGTCAAATATCAGCTGCTCGTATGTGGATGGATTTATATCTGGGTTCTCAATTCTGTTCCATTGGTCTATGTGCCTGTTGTTGAACCAATACCAGGCTGTTTTGACTACTGTGGCTGTATAATAGGTTCTGAAATCAGGTAGAATGAGACCGCCCACTTTCTTCTTCTTTTTCAGTAATGCTTTGCTTATCCGAGGCTTCTTTCCCTTCCATATGAAGTTGGTGATTTGTTTCTCTATCACCTTAAAAAATGACATTGGAGTTTGGATCGGAAGTGCATTGTATGTATAGATGGCTTTTGGTAGAATAGACGTTTTTACTATGTTAAGTCTTCCTATCCATGAGCAAGGTATGTTTTTCCACTTAAGTATGTCCTTTTGAATTTCTTGTAGTAGAGCTTTGTAGTTTTCTTTGCATAGGTCTTTTACATCCTTGGTAAGATTTATTCCTAAGTATTTTATCTTCTTGGGGGCTACTGTGAATGGTATTGATTTGGTTATTTCCTCTTCGACGTTCTTTTTGTTGATGTAGAGGAATCCAAGTGATTTTTGTATGTTTATCTTATAACCTAAGACTCTGCCAAACTCTTCTATTATTTTCAGTAGTTTTCTGGTGGATTCGTTGGGGTTTTCTGTGTATAAGATCATGTCATCTGCAAATAGAGATAATTTTACTTCCTCTTTGCCAATCCGGATGCCCTTTATTTCTTTGTCTAGCCTAATTGCTCTGGCTAGGACCTCTAGCACAATGTTGAATAAGAGCGGTGATAAAGGGTATCTTTTTGTCTGGTTCCCATTCTCAGGGGAAATGCTTTCACGTTCTCTCCATTTAGAGTGATGTTGGCTGTTGGCTTTGTATAGATGCCCCTTATTACCTTGAGGAATTTTCCTTCAATTCTTATTTTGGTGAGAGTTTTTATCATGAATGGGTGTTGGACTTTGTCAAATGCCTTTTCTGCATCAATTGATAAGATCATTGGTTTTTGTCTTTTGTTTTATTTATGTGGTGGATTACATTAACGGTTTTTCTAATATTAAACCGGCCTTGGATACTTGGTATAAATCCCACTTGGTCGTGATGAATTATTTTTTTGATATGTTGTTGAATTCTATTGGCTAGAATTTTGTTGATGATTCTTGCATCTATGTTCATGAGGGATATAGGTCTGTAATTTTCTTTTTTTGTAATGTCTTTACCTGGTTTTGGTATCAGGGTGATGGTGGCTTCATAGAATGAGTTGGGTAGTATTCCGTCATTTTCTATGGTTTGAAATACCTTTAGTAGTAGTGGCATTAACTCTTCTCTGAAAGTGTGGTAGAACTCTGCAGTGAAGCCATCCGGGCCAGGGCTTTTTTTGGGGGGAGTTTTTTGATTACTGTTTCTATCTCTTTTTTTGTTATGGGTCTATTTAGTTGTTCTACTTCTGAATGTGTTAGTTTAGGTAGGTAGTGTTTTTCCAGGAATTCATCCATTTCTTCTAGGTTTGCAAGTTTGTTAGAGTACAATTTTTCGTAGTAATCTGAAATGATTCTTTTAATTTCATTTGGCTCTGTTGTGATGTGGTCCTTCTCGTTTCTTATTCGGGTTATTTGTTTCCTTTCCTGTTTTTCTTTAGTCAGTCTAGCCAATGGTTTATCAATTTTGTTAATTTTTTCAAAGAACCAGCTTTTGGCTTTGTTAATTCTTTCAATTGTTTTTCTGTTCTCTAATTTGTTTAGTTCAGCTCTAATTTTATTATTTGTTTTCTTCTGGTGCCTGATGGATTCTTTTGTTGTTCACTTTCTATTTGTTCAAGTGGTAGGGACAGTTCTCTGATTTTGGCTCTTTCTTCTTTTTGTATGTGTGCATTTATCGATATAAATTGGCCTCTGAGCACTGCTTTTGCTGTGTCCCAGAGGTTTTGATAGGAAGTATTTTCATTCTCGTTGCATTCTATGAATTTCCTTATTCCCTCCTTGATGTCTTCTATAACCCAGTCTTTTTTCAGGAGGGTATTGTTCAGTTTCCATGTATTTGATTTCTTTTCCCTTGTTTTTCTGTTATTGATTTCTAGTTTTATTGCCTTGTGGTCTGAGAAGATGCTTTGTAATATTTCCATGTTTTGCGTTCTGCAAAGGTTTGTTTTATGACCTAATCTGTGGTCTATTCTAGAAAATGTTCCATGTGCGCTAAGAAAAAAGTATACTTTGCAGCAGTTGGGTGGAGAGTTCTGTATAAGTCAATGAGGTCAAGTTGGTTGATTGTTGTAAGTAGGTCTTCTGTGTCTCTATTGAGCTTCTTACTGGATGTCCTGTCCTTCTCCGAAAGTGGTGTGTTGAAGTATCCTACTATAATTGTGGAGGTGTCTATCTCACTTTTCAGTTCTGTTAAAATTTGATTTATGTATCTTGCAGCCCTGTCATTGGGTGCACAAATATTTAATATGGTTATATCTTCCAGGTCAATTGTCCCTTTTATCATTATATAGTGTCCTTCTTTATCTTTTGTGGTGGATTTAAGTCTAAAGTCTATTTTGTCAGAAATTAATATTGCTACTCTTCTTCTTTTTTGCTTATTGTTTGCTTGATATATTTTTTCCATCCTTTGAGTTTTAGTTTGTTTGTGTCTCTAAGTCTAAGGTGTGTCTCTTGTAGGCAGCATATAGACGGATCATGTTTCTTTATCCAGTCCGAGACTCTCTGTCTCTTTATTGGTGCATTTAGTCCATTTACATTGAGTGTAATTATAGATAAATAAGTGTTTAGTGTTGTGATTTTGATGCCTTTTTATGTGTGTTGTTGACAATTTCATTTTTCCACTTACTTTTTGTGCTGAGACGTTTTTCTTAGTAAATTGTGAGATCCTCATTTTCATAGTGTTTGACTTTATGTTTGTTGAGTCGTTATGTTTTTGTTGGCTTTTATCTTGAGTTATGGAGTTGTTATACCTCTTTGCGGTTACCTTAATATTTACCCCTATTTTTCTAAGTAAAAACCTAACTTGTATTGTCCTATATCACCTTGTATCACTCTCCATATGGCAGTTCTATGCCACCTGTATTTAGTCCCTCTTTTTGATTATTGTGATCTTTTACATATTGACTTCAATGATTCACTGTTATACACATTTTTTTTTAATTAATGTTAATTTGTTTTTGTGATTTCCCTATTTGAGTTGATATCAGGATGTGACCTTGTGTTGTGACCTTGCTTGGTGACCTTGTGTTGTGCTGGTATCTGTTATTATTGGTTTTCTGACCAAACAATTTCCTTTAGTATTTCTTGTAGCTTTGGTTTGGTTTTTGCAAATTCTCTAAGCTTGTGTTTATCTGTAAATATCTTAATTTCGCCTTCATATTTCAGAGAGAGTTTTGCTGGATATATGATCCTTGGCTGGCAGTTTTTCTCCTTCAGTGTTCTGTATATGTCATCCCATTGCCTTCTTGCCTGCATGGTTTCTGCTGAGTAGTCTTAACTTATTCTTATTGATTCTCCCTTGAAGGAGACCTTTCTTTTGTCCCTGGCTGCCTTTAAAATTTTCTGTTTATCTTTGGTTTTGGTGAGTTTGATGATAATATGCCTTGGTGTTTTTCTTTTGGATCCATCTTAAATGGGGTTTGATGAGCATCTTGGATAGATATCCTTTCGTCTTTCATGATGTCAGGGAAGTTTTCTGTCAGCAGATCTTCAACTATTTTCTCTGTGTTTTCTGTCCTCTCTCCCTGTTCTGGGACTCCAATCACACGCAAGTTATCTTTCTTGATAGAGTCCCACATGATTCTTAGGGTTTCTTCATTTTTTTTAATTCTTTTATCTGATTTTTTTTTAGCTACGTTGTTATTAATTCCCTGGTCCTCCAGATTTCCCAGTCTGCATTCTAATTGCTCAAGTCTGCTCCTCTTACTTCCTATTGAGTTGTCTAATTCTGTAATTTTATTGTTAATCTTTTGGATTTCTGCATGCTGTCTCTCTATGGATTCTTGCAACTTATTAATTTTTCCACTATGTTCTTGAATAATCTTTTTGAGTTCTTCAACAGTTTTATCAGTGTGTTCCTTGGCTTTTTCTGCAGTTTGCCTTCTTTTGTTTCTGAGGTCATCCCTGATGTGTTGAAGCATTCTGTAAATTACTTTTTTATATTCTGTATCTGATAATTCCAGGATTGTATCTTCATTTGGGAAAGATTTTGATTCTTTTTTGGGAGCGTTGTAGAAGCTGTCATGGTCTGCTTCTTTATGTGGTTTGATATTGACTGCTGTCTCCGAGCCATCACTAAGATATAAAAAAAAAAAAAAGATGTAGTAGTGGTTTATTCTGTACTTGCTCACTGAGTCTTATCTTGTTTTGTTTTCTTTCAATATACGTGGATGGGCTACTAGATTGTGCTGTCTTGTTTTTTGTAGCCCTTGACTTACTTATGACCTATTACCAGCTGGTCTGGGCTGTTTACAGATATATATGCCTGAGTCTATTCACTATTCTTGAGTAGAATCTGATTTTGGGTCATCAAGTGTGTGCTGCACCCTAACACCTATCCACCTCGAGAAGTAGTGGTGATAGTTGTGTGCACCAGATTCTATTAGCAGCTGGGGTTCACACTCCAGGGGGGGCAGGATGCTGACAGGCTTCCCCCAAGTGTCAGTGAGGTAGGTGTGTCTCTATTCCTGTAGCACCTTGGTGGGAAGGCACTGCAGCTGTACCTTAGGCTCCCAATGCAAGTACCTCTACTGATTGTTAGGTGTCACCCTCTTTAGACCCCTAAGACAAGAGGCTAGGTGGTCTGGGGGGAGCTTCAGCTCTCAGTTCCATGTTGTGGGTCAGTTAGGGCTCTGTTGAATAAGCCGAGATATCAGACCTGGGAAACTTGTTTTTCTAGAAAATCCACAAAAAAAAAATGCAGTCTGATCCCTATCAGAACTGCCTTTGGATTATAACTGCCACCTTTTTCCCTGTAAGGATGGAAGTCCGAGATTTGGATCATATATGCTTGGCTGTAGCTGGTTCTGTGTTTTTAGTCCAGTTAGGGATGGATTTTTGGTCCCTGGGTTTTTTGTGGTTCCTTCTCTCAGGCTGAAAGAATGGGTTAGGAAAAGACCAAAAAAAAAAAAAGGGGGGGGAAGCAAAGCAGCCGCGGAGCCAGAGCCGTTCTCCCTCTGGCTCAGGAAATTCCAATGTTAATGAAGCCGCCTGGGAAGGGTGGGGGAGGGTTCAAAGAAAGAGGAGAGTAGCCCCCCGGAATATAGCCAAAGTTGCTTATCTTGCTTGGAATGACTATTTTATCTGAGATTCCTGAGGGGCGTGTCGCCTCTGTGTGCTGGCTGTGTGGAAATTGTCCCCGAGGATCTGGCCCGCTGAATCTGCGGTCAGATCCTCCGCTGCCAGTCCAAAGCCCAGCGTCAAGGTTCCCCTGCTGGAATGCTGCACTCCCGGCTCCAAAATCAGTCGCTGTCTCCCAGGGACTTCTTGTCCCGCCAGCTGTGTCGCCGCGCCACTCCCGCGGACTGGCTGGGCCCCCTCCTGGGGTTAGTTCAGGGGAGTAGGGCTATGCCCCGTGCTTGCGCCGTGACAACGCCCAGTCAAAAGCTTGGCGCCAAGGTTCCCCAGCTGGAACGCTGCACTCCCGGCTCCAAATCCAGTCACTGCCTCCCGGGGACTTCTCCCACCAGCAACGTCACCACACTGCCCGCACAGACTGGCTGGGCCCCCTCCTGGGGTCAGTTCAGGGGGGTAGGGCTGTGCCCCTTTTTTGCGCCGTCACAAGATTTTGAGTTCAGCTCCCCTGGGTCCAGACCTAAGTCCGGCGCCAAGGTTACCTGACTGGGACGCTGGCTCCAGGCTCCGAAAACAGTCGCTGCTTCCCCGTATTTGTTCGTTCTCCGTCTCTAAGTCTGCGTTTGTTGTTCAGGGTTCGTAGATTGTTATGTATGTGATCAATTCACTTGTTTTTCCGAGTCTTTGTTGCAAGAGGGATCCGAGGTAGCATCTACCTCGTCTGCCATCTTGGCCCCGCCTCTTGCATAGTTCATTTTTAAGTTCATATCTTTCCTCTATAGGGTCACTATGAGTTGGAATTGGCTTGACGGCAACAGGTTAATATATCTTTCCTCTCACGTTTTACTATAAGTGGCAAGGAGAAACCATGTGCCTCCTTTAAGATCTTGCTTAGATATCTCATCCAAATATCCAAGTTCATCACTTACAAATTCTACCTTCCACCAAATATTTTAACATAATTCATACAAGTTCTTTGTCACTGCATAGAAACATTGGCCTTCATTCATTGTCCAGTCACGTGTTCATCACTTTCTTTTAAAGCCTCACCAGAAGCATATTTAACATCCACATTTCAAACAACATTCTGTTGCTGGCACCAAGAGGGTAAAGACTTTCTCTATAGCTCTCCACACTTCCTTCTGAACCCTAACTAGAATTGCCTTTGACATCCATAATTCTAACAACAGTCTCTCCAAGTCATTTTAGGCTTTTACTATTAGGCACCTTAAAACTCTTCAAGCCTCCACCCATTGTTGTTGTTTGGTGCCGTCAAGTCAGTTCCAGCTCATGTACAACAGAATGAAACACTGGCCAGTCCTGCACCATCCTCACAATTGTTACTATGTGTGAGCACATTATTGCAACCACTGTGTCAGTCCATCTTGTTGAGGGCCTTCTTCCCATTACCCAATTCTAAAACCACTTCTGCATTGTGGCTATCTGTTACAGCAGCACTTCTACTTCTCAGTACCAAATTTTGTCTTAGTTATGTAGTGGTGCTGTAACAGAAACATCACAAGTGGATAGCTGTAACAAATAGAAACCTATTTTCTCACACTTTACTAGACTAAAGTCCAAATTTAGGGCTTTGGCTCAAGGGGAAGGCTTTCTCTCTCTTTTGGCTCTGGAGATAGGTCTTTGCCTCTTTGAGCTTCTGCTCCTGGGAGATCTTCATGTGGCTTGGCCTCTCTCTTCCTCCACCTCTGCTTCTTTTGCTTGCTTGGTCAATCTCTTTTATATCTCAAAAGAGATTGATTTAAGACACATCATACACTAATTCTGTCTCATTAATAAGACAACCCATTTCCAAATGGGATTATAACAGTGCATATTTTGGGGGGACACAATTCAATCCATACCAACAAATATGTTAGAGATAGATAGATGAAACTGAGGTTTAGAGAAATTTAAAACAAGCTTCTAAGTCGTATAGAAGATATCAGGGCTAGGATAGGAACGCAGGCATCTAACTCTAGAAAACATGAGTCCCTAGCAATGCCACTGCCTTCAAAAGACAGTCTGAAACCTCCATCATTCCTGAAACCCAAGTTTCAATAACAATAAATGAATTTTCACAATGTCATCTGCACATTTTTCACATAAGAAGTTTACAAATTATCATAAGAGAAATGAGAAAATATTCAAAGTGTCTAAACTAGTAATTCCCCCAAAGATTTGTCAGTTTGTCATACTGTGGGGGTTTTTATGTTGCTGTGATGCTGGAAGACATGCCACTGGTATTCAGATACCAGCAGGGACACCAAAGACAGACAGGTTTCAACTGAACTTCCAGACTAAGACAGACTAGATAGAAGGACCCAGCAGTCTACTTCTGAAAAGAATCAGCTAGTGAAAACCTATGAGCACCAGCAGAACATTGTCTGATATACTGCCGGGAGATGAGCCCCTCAGGCTGGAAGGCACTCAAAATACGGCTGGGGAAGAGCTGCCTTCTCGAAGTACAGTCTACATTAATGATGTGGATGGAGTCAAGCTTTTGGGACCTTCACCTGCAGATGTGGCACCACTCAAAATGAGAAGAAAGAGATGCAGACATCCATTAATAATCAGAACCTGGAATGTACAAAGTACGAATCCAGGAAAACTGGAAATAAAAAATGAAATGGAAGGCATAAACATCGATATCCTAGGCATTAGTGAGCTAAAATGGACTGGTATTAATCATTTTGAATCAGATAATCATATGGTCTACTATCTTGAGAATGACAACTTGAGGAGGAATGGTGTTGCTTTCATTGTCAAAAAGAACATTTCAAGATCTATCCTGAAGTACAAATCTGTCAGTGATAGAATAATATCCACATGTCTGCAAGAAAGACCAGTTCATACAACTATTATTCAAATTTATGCACCAACTACTAAGGCCAAAGATGAAGAAATTTAAGATTTTTTACCAACTTCTGCAGTCCAAAATTGAATCAGGTTGAGCTGACCATCTACCAAGTATGATGTCCTTCTCCAGGGACTGATTCCTCCTGACAACATGTCCAAGTATGTGAAACATAGCCTCCCCATCCTAGCTTGAGTCAGCCTTCATGAATTGTTTGCTCAACGTATAGACTGAATAAGTATGGTGAAAGAATACAACCCTGACACACTTTTCCTGGCTTTAAACCATGCTGTATTCCCTTGTTCTGTTTGAATGACTGCCTCTTGATCTATGGACGGTTCCTCATGAGCATAAATAAGTGCTCTGGGATGCCAACTCCTAGCAATGTTATACATAACTTGTTATGATCCACACAGTTGAATACCTTTGCATAGTCAATAAATCACAGGTAAACATCTTTCTGGTATTTCCTAATTTCAGCCAGGATCCATCTGTCTTCAGTAATGATATCCCTTGTTCCCTGTCCTCTTCTGAATCCACTTTGAATTTTTGGCAGTTCCCTGTCAATATACTGCTGCAGCTGCTTTTGAGTGATCTTCAGCAAAATTTTTCCTGTGTGTGATATTAATGATATTGTTTGATAATTCCTCCATTGAGTTGGATAACCTTTCTTGGGAATAGGCATAAATATGGATCTTTTCCAGTTGATTGGCCAGGTAGCTGTCTTCCAAATTTCTTGTCATAGACAAGTAAGCACTTGCAGCACTGCATTCATTTGGTTGAAACATCTCCATTGGTATTCTGTCAATTCATAGAGGCTTGTTTTTCACCAGTGCCTTCAGTACAGCTTACATGTCTTCCTTCAGTACCATAGGTTCCTGATCATATGCTACCTCCTGAAACGGTTGAATATCGGCCAATTGTTTTTGGTATAGTGACTCTGTGTACTCCTTCCATCTTCTTTTGGTGCTTCCTGTGTCTTTTAATATTTTCCCTGTAGAGTCCTTCACTATTGCAACTTGAGGCTTAAATTTTTTCTTCAGTTCTTTCAACTTGAGAAATTCAGAGCATGGTCTTCTCTTTTGATTTTTTATCTCTAGGTCTTTGTACATGTCATTATAATACTTTACTTTCTCTTCTCCAGATGCCCTTTGAACTCTTCTGTTCAGCTTTTACTTCTTCATTTCTTCCTTTTACTTTAGCTTTAGCTACTCTGTGTTCAAGAGCAAGTTTCAGAGTTTCTTCTGACATCCATTTTGGTCTTTTCTTTGCTTCCTATTTTTTAATGGCCTTTTGCTATCTTCATCTATGATACCTTTGATGTCATTTCACAACTCACCTGGTCTTTGGTCATTAGTGTTAAAGGAGTCTAATTTATTCTTGAGAAGGTCTCTAAATTCAGGTGGGCTATACTCAATGTTGTACTTTGTCTCTCGTGGACTTGTTCTAATTTTCTTCAGCTTCAACTTGAACTTGCATAGGAGCAATTGACAGTATGGTCCACAGTTGGCCCCTGGCCTTGTTTTGGCTGATAATATTGAGCTTTTCCATCATTTCTTCCCACAAATGTAGTTGATTTGATTTCTATGTATTCCATGTGGTGAGATCCATGTGTATACTCACTGTTTATGTTGTTTAAAAAAGTATTTGCAGTGAAGAAGCCATTGGTCTTGAAAAATTCTGTCATGTAATCTCAGGCACCGTTTATAACACCGAGGCCATATTTTTCAATTACTGATCCTTCTTTTTTTGTTTCCAACTTTCATATTCCAAACACCAGTAATTATCAATGCATCCTGATTACAGGTTTGACCAATTTCAGACTGAAGTTTGGTTAAAATTTTCAATTTATTTTTCCTTGACCTTAGTGGTTTGTGTGTAAATTTGAATAATGTCATATTAACTGAAATGGAATACATAAACATTGATATACTAGGTATTAGTGAGCTGAAATGGACTGGTATTGGCCATTTTGAATCAGAGAATCATATGGTCTACTACGCCAGGAATGACAACTTGAAGAGTAATGGTGTTGCATTATAAAGAAGTATACATTGTAAAATAGGGTCTCCAGGTTTTTCACAGATAAAATTCTAAGAACAAAACAATAAAAATTAAAAAAACTCAAAAAAAAAGAGAGAAAATAAGCTACCATCAATAACAGCCAGGAAATATTGATAATGATCATGATCATGACAATTTGAACAAAGCAGAAAGGAAATGATACAAGAAAAATCATTCAAAAAATCATTTGAAAAATCAAATGATTTGAAAAATCATTTGTGCCAAGACTGGAGACATTAAAATTATCAGAGAAAAAAGATAAAATAAATTAATAATTTTCTGAAAAATGAAGTATAAAATTAAAATCTTGGAAGACCATAAGAGACTAAGAATATGACCAAGAGGATTTAAATAAAGAACAACTCATAAAACTCTTAGAAAGTTTAAAATATATATGTACATATATATGCATATATGTACATCCTTATGTATATAAAATGGAGCCCTGGTGACGTAGTGGCTAAGTGATATGGCTGCTAACCAACAGGTCTGCAGTTTGAATCTACCAGCTGCTCCTTGGAAACCCCATGGGGCAGTTCCACTCTGTCCTATAGGATTGCTGAGGGTTGTAATCGATTTGACAGCCAAGGGCTTTTTGAGTTTTATATATGTACATACACAGTGGTTGAAGTAAAATTCTCAATGGATGGAATAAAATGCAGATTGACTTCACAAAGGTAAAAAGAAAATTAGTGACATTGAAGACCAAATAAACATACATGAAATATAGCCAAAAAAAAAAAAAAAAGCAAAATGATGGAAGTTTTACAATGAATGAAGAGTACAGAATAAGAAAAAGCTAACATACATCTAGTTATGTTTGCAAAAGTGGATAAAAGAGAAAATATAAGAAGGACAATATTTGAAGGAATATTACTTGGGAAATTTTCTGATTTTTTTGAAAAAACATTGGTCATTTGTGTCTAATGAGTAAAAAATATGATAAAGAAAAATAAATTTACACCTAATCACAATAAAAGTTCAGGACATCAAAGGTAAAGTGAAAACCTCCAAGACAGCTACAGAGGCAAGAAAATCTTCTATAAAGGAATGAAAATAAAACCAGCAGCCAACTTTTCAATGGTAAGAATGGAAGTCGTAATGAATTGGAATAACACATTCAAATTGCTGCAAGAAAATTAATTTCCATTTAGACTTCAATGTACTGGAAACCTAAGTTTCAAAAATGAGGGTGAAATAAAGACATTTTTAAAAATAGCAGTTACCAGAAGTTCTGTATTAGAAGAACATGTAAAGGAAGCACATAGAGAGAAGAAAAATGTTCCTAGATACTCCAATATACAAAAAGGTAATGAATGGTATAGATGTAGGTAAATATTCTTTGTAAAAACAATAATGTTTACCTTGGGAAGTTAGGAAGAGATTAGATTAAAATACTAGCAAAAAATGCATGAATTATGAAGGGTATTTGAGTTGAAGTATTCTAAGGTCCTTGCAGGAGCCCTGATGTCACAACAGTTAAGCGCTCAGCTGCTAACAGAAAGATTGGCTTCCAAACCCAATCTGCTGTCAATCTGCTCCCATAAAGGTTACAGCCTAGAAAACTCCATGGGACGGTTCTTCTCTTCCACATGAGGTCTCTATGAGTCAAAATCAACTTGACAACACCCAACAACAACAAGGTCCTCAGATTATTTCAGAAATGGGTATACTTTTTTAAATCAAATTTAAGATAAAATATTAAACTTTTGAGATAACTGTCAGTCTCTAGGGAACACCATGCCTGGTAAAGTAGAGGATCAGCCAAAAAGAAGGTCTCCGATGAGATGGATTGAAACAGTGGCTGCAGCAATGGGCTCAAACATAGCAATGATTGCGAGAATGGCACAGGGCCAGGCAGTGTTTCATTCTGTTTTACGTAGGATCACTATGAGCCGGAGCTGACTCAATGACACCTAACAACAACAATGTCAAAAGAACAGAGTATACATTTCAGATTAATAAGAAAAAAGTATAAGAAAGAGACAAAAAGAGCTCAATCGAAATAAATGAAACTTGAGGAGCAAAACTAGAAAAAAATGAACAAAGAAAAAATTCAGAATAAAACATTAGAAGTTAATCCAAATATTTGAATAACCAAGCTCAATGGAAATAGAATAATACCTCTCTTTAAAAGACAAAAATTAACAGACTATTTTTAAAAATCAATTATATGCTATTTAAGAAAACATACCTGAAGAATCAAAAAACAAAGGTTTAGCACAAAAGGTAAAAACTAAACGACAAAAAAAAAACTGATGCACCTGTAGTGATATCATGTAAAATAGACATTAAGACAGAAAGAGAAGTTACTGGCCATATGTAAAAACAACAAAGGATTAGTATCTTGACAATGTAAAAAATCCTTGTGATTCTATGAAAAAAAATTAATTAAAAACAACCAAAAGTTATGAGCAGGAATTTCCAACAATGACAAATGGCTGAATAACATATAGACAGCGAATGAGAGGGGCAATAACTTGGTTATCTAATGCTGCTTTTACAAAATACCACAAGCTAATGGCTTTAACAGACAGAAATTTATTTTTTCAAAGCTCAGCAGGTTAGAAGTCCAGATTCAGGGTGTCAGCTCCAGGGAAAGGTTTCCTTTCTCTGTCGGCTCTGGAGGAGGGTCCATCTCATCAATCTTCTTCTGGACTAGGAACTTCTCTGCGCAGAAACCTTGCATCCAAAGGACGCACTCTGATCCTGGCTCTGCTTTCTTGGACTTATGAGGTCCCGCACTCTCTGCCCCCTTCTCTTTCCTTTTATCTCTTGAAAGATAAAAGGTAGTGCAGGCCACACCCCAGGGAAACTCCCTTTACATTGGATCAGGGATGTGGCCTGAGTAAGGGTGTTACATCCCACCCTAATCCTCTTTAACATAATCTAATCTTGCCTCATTAACCACAGGCAGGGATTAGGATTTGCAACCAAAAACCAAACCAAACCCACTGTTGTCCAGTCGATTCCGACTCATAGCAACCCTATAGGACAGAGTAGAACTGCCCCTTAGAGCTTCCAAAGAGCACGTGGTAGATTCAAACTGCTGACATTTATGGTTAGCAGCCACAGTACTTTACCACTACGCCACCAGGGATTCCAGATTTGCAACACAAAGGAAAATTATACCAATTACAAAATGGAGGACAACCGCACAATACTGGGAACCATGGTCCAGCCAAATTAATACACATTTTTTGGAGGGACAAAATTCAGGCAATTTCTCATAAGGGTCCACAGCATGATCCTTCGAGTAACACTCTTTCAGTTTAAGTCTTGGTTCCACCACTTTTATGTTGTGCATTATTAGAAAAATTTTCTATGTTCCAATTTCTTATCTTTAAGGTGTAGATAGTAATAATGCCTAATTCATAGGACATTAAGATAAAATAAGTGAGTTAATTCATTCAAGGGCACATAGAATAAAGCCTCTCACATTCGAATTCCTGGTGTTTATTATTGTAATTATTATTATTAAGAGATGCTCGAACTTATTAATAAAGCAATGCAAAGTTAAAATGTAGTGTGATTCCATTTAATTCCCAAGAGATTGGCAATTTTTATTAAAAATAAACATGGAAAATACACTTAATGTTGTAAATTGGTATGGGATTGTAAATTGGTATAACCACTTCAGAAAATGTGGAAAATAATACAAATAAATTCAATAAAACTAATTATAATAAAATAAAATAAAATTACATTCTCCCATTTGTTTAAAAAGAATGTATTAAAGGGTTAGATACATATTTAAATTGAGGATTTTTTAGGAATCAACAATAATTTAAATATAATATATAAGTATATATCTGAATTTTTTGGGTAAAACTGAGAAACTGCTCAGATGAAGATTCTAGCTTCAAATACCTATAAGAATTAATAAAAATCACCTATATGTTGATGACTCTCAAATTTGTATCTCTAACCAAACCCTTCTCTCGACCTTCCAACCTGTATTTCCAATTGCCTACTTGGCATATTCACATCCATGACTAATGTGTCTCTCATTCGTACACTAACCATACTGATACTATCATACCCCTCCTCCCAGTACCTACTACTCCTACAGCCTTTCCCATCTCAGTGGGGACACTGCTTCTTCTAGTTATTCAGGCCTTGAATCACTTATCTCACACCCTGCATTCATTAACAAATCCTTTTTGCTCTACTTTAAAACATATACAGAATCTGTCCACTTCTACCAACACTTTAGTCCTCCTGGTATAAACTGGCACCATTTCTTGCCTGGACTTTTGCATAAAATCCTAACTGATCTTCCTGCTTTTGCATTGTCTTAACTCCCTATACTCCATTCATAACACAGGAGCAGAGCATCTTGTGAAATTGTAGAGCTGGTAATATCACTCCTCTGCTCAAAATCCACCAATGGCTTTCCTTCTCTATCAGAGAAAATGCCAAAGCCCTTACTAGGCCAACATGATATGACTACTATCACCTTTATGATCTCACATCCCCCCTCTTTCTCTGCCTTGATCACTCTGCTGCAGCCACATCCCTCTTCTTGACTCCCCTTGCTCAAGGCAGACGCACACATGAGGGACTGTAAAATTTCTATTTCCTATCTGTACATATCTGCGTATAGTTCACTGCATATAGTTCACTCAGTTCTTTCAGGTATTTAATCAAAGGTCACTCTCTCAGTGAGGCCTTTCCTGACCATCGGAAGTACAAAACCTTCCACTATTTCACACAATTGTGTTCTATTTTCTCTCTAGCATGTATTATTAAGTACTCTTAATATATTTGAGACATTTTCTTTTTTCATTGATCTTGAATGTAAGCTTCTTGTACTTGGGAGATTTGTGTCTGTTCTGTTCACTGCTGTATCTCCATTGTTTAAAATATTCCTGGCACACAATGTGTACTCAAAAACTATTTGTTGAATAAGCAAACAAATCATTTCCATGTATGTCAATTTAAAAAAATCAAAGTAAAGTAAACAATTTATTGTTTAGCAATAACCATGACTATGGCTTAAACACAAGGAAATAAAGTAAATGACAAACAAAAGTCAGGATGGTAGCAACCTCTGGAGGTGGGACAGGGAATAAAATTAGAAAAGTCACAAGGGTTTCAAAGATATTAATAACAGACTTTTCTTAAAATGGGTGGTGGGTATGTGGTGTTCATTTCATTATTGTTATTGTTTGTACTTTACATAGGCATTACATAAATAATTTGATGTTTTACATATTTTGTAATAAATATAATTAAAGTAGTAGAGAAGAATGCAGGGAAGGAGATTCAGTGAAAGCTTATTGTAATATGCCAAGTGAAATAAACCAGACAGTGCAGGGCTCTTTGGATCAGAATAGATAATTACACTACTCACTAACATGGTCACAGTATTTATTACTTACATAGTAATCAGGATGACAATAAACATAGTAGAGTTTATCTCAAGCAAATTTCCCCCATAAGGGTGAAGTGTTTAATCACCCCCATGCATGTCCCTCCATGTGTCATGGGAAAGGAAACAAAAGAGAACTCGGGTCTGAGGTTTATATTGCATAAACCAAAGGGGTATATGTGCTGGACATCTGGGAAAGGTAAAAGGGGGTAAGAGGAAGGTGTCTTTGTTCAGATGCAGCTGGCCTGGCCATCCTGTTACCAGAGGTGTGTCTTTTGTTTAGGTGCACACAGCATAGCTCTCCTGTGAGCAAGGTGCATAACCAGAAGGAACATTTGTCTCCCTCTAGTTGCAAGATTAATTTTGTAAGCTTGCATTTTCTGATTAATGTACAGTGGGTTAGAAAAAAAAAACAAGGTGTAAGTTCCCCATGGGACACATTATTTGATGTTACTGTAGCCATGAAGATAGTGGGGTTGACCATATGTGCCATAAGGTGCCCACATAAAGTAAGAGACAGAGAACATTACTTTGAGCTCAGAACAGGGAGAAAAACTTCTCTGATAAGAAGGGACTGAGAGACAGAGATCCAATTCCCAGCCTTCTTATCAGATAATGTTTCGATTAGGCAGCCCAGATGAGAATTGTAGAGGCAAACCGTTCTCCCAACATTATCTTAGTGATGTTCTCACTTCCTCCCAAGATGTACGAAGTGACGCATTCCCAACAATATAAATTAATTCTGAGTAATATCTGGGTGAGGAGTCCCTGAGTGGTGCAAATGGTTAACGGCCTTCACAGCTAACTAAAATGTTCATGGTTTGCATCAACCTAGAGGCCCCTGAAAGAAAGGCATGGTGATCTATTTCCAAAAAAATCATCCATTAAAAAACCTACGGAGCACAGTTTTATTCTGACGCGCATGGGGTCACCATGAGTTGGAATCAATGCAACAGCAACTGGTTTTAATATCTGATTGAAGACAGTCTACAAAGGAAAAATACGTTTGTATGGCTTAACATTTGGATTTGTATAAACAACATTTAATACTTCAATGCAGATATATGTACATACATGCACATTTAATTAAAGATATATTTTAAACCAATCTATGTATAGAGATGTCAATATTATGATATCACAATGTCTTGATATATTGCAACATATCAGTATGTTAATACATATTATATACTGGTTTTCTATGTATTCTTTGAATATTCAGACATATTTTACAAGAAAAAGTTAAACATTTCTGAAGAACAAATCATGTGTAATGAAGTAAGAAAATGATTTAGTCTTACAAATATGTAGATCAGTCTAACAAGTAACATGACGTGTTTTAATGCATTAAAATTAATCTACTTAGTTGTTTGGTAAATAACACATTTCATTAACAGATTTCTTGCTCAGCAAATCATTGGAGGCAAGAAAATTTAGACCTAATATTTTCAAAATAGATAACATTAAATTGTACAAAAGTATTAAAATATTAAATCTAATTAAGTAATGATACACTTACAAATGTTCCATAATAATACAATGAATTTCAGAGGCCCTTGTTCTGTTAATATTTTTGAGTGCTTACTCTTTATACAAATCACAACTAAATAGATTTCAAGAAAAACATTTGATGATTTGATTTATGCAAATTACTTGATTCTGTTTCAATTAAGTTGCTTCAGCACTTTCAGCAACTAATTTGATTAGCTGAAATGTTTTGCTTCACTAGGTTTTATGAAAATTTTAAGTAAGTTCCCCACTGTAAAATTACTTTACTGATCGATAGAACACGAGATATTTCTTCAGTTTTAAGATTTATTTTTGTTTTTGTTTCTTTTAGACTCAAGTCATGTATTAATATGATTAAAACTGTTGACATTCTATATATACATTTCATGGCTTATAAATGACATAGTGTTACACAGATTGTGGAAATAGAACTGTAATGCGTGACATAAAGGCCTACACCTTTGGTTGAAAAATTAAACATGACATATCTGAAATAGAAGGTAAAAGCAAACAATTTTTTTCATGAAGTTATGGATCATATTCATACCTATGCAACATTTTTGGTGACTTTGCGGTAGTCTTTAAAAAAAAAAGAAAACAGACAAAGGAACTCTAAAATGGCCCTTTTTTTCTTTATTGTGTTAAATGTCTAAGACAAAATCAGGCGAATAAATCAAAATTATGGTTTCTCACTGGACAATGAGATGACAAGATCTTCTATTGGGAAGTGTGATTGGCATCGGCAAGGATTTGATAAGATCACAATTCATAGATCTGTCACTTCTTTACTGCAGATGGTGTGTAACAAGGAGTTGGGGAAAAGAGAAGTAGACTCTATTCAGCTTTACAAGCAACTATGTGCCTCCAACTTGAAAGTGATCCTAAAGGAAGTTCAAAACTACTTTTTAGAAGGGATTTTATCAACTGCTGTAATAAAATAAATGATCATTTTTACTTTTTCCCTTGTAATCTTAGTCATCTAGTGCTGCTATAACAGAAATACTACAAATGGATCACTTTAACAAAGAGAAGTTTATTCTCTCACAGTACAGTAGGCTAGACGTCCAAATTCAGGGCACTGGCTCCAGGAGAAATCTGAAGAAAGGTACTTGTGATGCATCAGTCTTCCCTTGGTCTGGGAGCATCTCAGTGCGGGAACCTCAGGTCCAAAGGACATGCTCTGCTCCTGGCACTACTCAAAAGAGATTGGCTTAAGACACTACCTAATCTTGTAGACCTCATCAATATAACTGCCACTAATCCATTTTATTACATCATAGTAATAGGATTTAAAACATTTAGGGAAATCACATCAGAAGATAAAGTGGTAGACAATCATACAAGGGAATCATGATCTAGCCAAGTAGACAGATATTTTGGGGGGACACAATTCAATCTATGACATGCTCCATTTGAATTTCTTTCATTCTTTTTTTTTTTTTTTGTATTGTTGATTTCGAAAGGAAGAGACAGTGCCAAACTTTTTCCCCATCAGAATATTCATGAGCTTATTGTTAGTCTTATCAGTTCTCCGACACGTGCCATATCTAAAATCCACACACCTCAAGCTTTACAAGTCACTAAGTAGGGAGTCCCTGGGTGGTACAATGGTTAACTCACTCGGCTGCTAAATAAAGGGTTGGGGGTTTTAGTTCACCTAGAGGTGTCTTGAAATAAAGGCCTGGCAATCTACTCCTGAAAAATCAGCCAGTGAAAGCTTTATGGAACACAGCTCTACTCTGACACACATGGGGTTGCCATGAATCAGAAACAACTTGAAGGTAATTGGTTAAGTTATAAAAAGGAAATGGAAGAAAATAAGGAGGTGGAGACAGTCCATGAAAAGGAGAGATTTTATATCAGGAACATTCTGATGGTATTTGGAGAAGTGGCCCTGCAAGGTAAATGACTCTCTGGCTCTTCTTAGAAGCCCTCGTCTCTGAAAGGCACAATCTATTCAGCCACAGTTGAAATAAAACAGAAAAAAAAAAAAAAAAAAACTGCCTGGTAATACATATTTTTTTTCCTAGTTCTTAAAGATTTGTATTTTAATAGATAAACATAGTAGCACACTGGTCGACTCATTAGGCATGTACTCTACCAGTTAATAACCACTTTTCCTTAGCTTGTTCAAAATGACATTTTGAAATGTCACTAAAGCCATTTGGCTAATTTCAAATTATATTTCTAAACAATTCTGGACATATTTCTGCTAGGATTTTTTTTTTTTTTAAGTTTTATTGTCCATTAGGTGAAAGTTTACAGAGCAAATTAACTTCCCATTCAATAGTTTGTACATAAAGAGATCCACAACACTGGTTTCATTCCTTACAATGTGCCAGCAGCACTCTCCTCGTTTCCTTCCTATGTTCCTGGTTCCTTGCATCCTGACTTTCTATTGCCTCCTGCCTTCTTATTTTGCTTTTGGGCAAGTGTTGCCCTTTGATCTTTCATAATTGACTGTTCCAAGGAGCATGTTCCTCTCAGGCGTTACTGTTTATTCTATGGGCCTGTCGATGGTTTAACTGAAAAGCGGTCTCTGAGAATGACTTCAGTTCCAGCTCAGAAGGGTATCTTATGGCTGTAGTCTCGGGGTTTCCTCAAATCTCTGTCAGACCAGTAAGTCTTTTTTTTTTTTTTGTGAATTTGACATTTTGTTCTACAAAGCTGACTACAACGCTGTCAGTGATAGGATGATATATGTACGCGTGCAAGGAATACCAGTTAATACAACTGTTATTCAGATTTATCTACCAAATGCTAAGGCCAAAGATAAAGAAATTGAAGGTTTTTATCAACTTCCGTAGTCTGAAATTGATCCAACATGCAATCAGGATGCACTGATAATTACTGGTAATTGGAATGCCAAAGCTGGAAGCAAAGAAAGAACAGTAGTTGGAACATATGGCCTTGGTGATAGAAATGATGCCAGAGAGATTGCATGATAGAATTTTGCAAGACCGATGACTTCTGCATTGCAAATACCTTTTATCATCAGCATAAATAACCACTATATACACTTGGACCTCACCAGATGGAATACACAGGAATCAAATTGAGTATATCTATGGAAAGAGATGATGGAAAAGCTCAATATCAGTTAGAACAAGGCCAGCGGCCGACTGTGAATCAGACTACCAATGCAAGTTCAAGTTGAAACTGAAGAAAATTAGAACAAGTCCATGACAGCCAAAGTATGACCTTAAGTATATCCCACCTGAGTTTAAAGACCATCTCAAGAGTAGATTTGATGCACTGAACACTAGTGACCAAAGACCAGACGAGTTGTGTAATGATATCAAGGACATCCTACATGAAGAAAACAAGAGGTCATTAAAAAGACAGGAGAGAAAGAAAAGACCTAAATGGATGTAAGAAGAGACTCTGAAACTTTCTCTTGGAAGTTGAGTAGCTAAAATAAAAGAAAAATAATGATGAAGTGAAATAGCTAAACAGAGGATTTCAAAGGGTGGCTAGAGAAGAGAAAGTAAAATATTATGATGACATATGCAAAGAGCTGGAGATAGAAAACCAAAAGGGAAGAACATGCTCAGCATTTCTCAAGCTGAAAGAACTGAGGAAAAAATTCAAGTCCCAAGTTGTAATAGTGAAGGATTCTACAGGGAAAATATTAAATGACTCAGGAATCATCAAAAAAAAAAAAAAAAAAAGGAAGTAATACACAGAGTTACTATACTAAAAAGAATTGGTTGACGTTCAACCATTTCGGGAGGCAACCTATGATCAGGGATCAATGATACTGAAGGAAGAAGTTCAAGCTGCACTGAAGGCATGGGCAAAAAATAAGGCCACGGGAATTGACAGAATACCAACTGAGATGTTTTGACAAACGGATGCAGCACTGGAAGTGCCCACTTGGCTATGCCAAGAAATTTGGAAGACAGCTACCTGGCCAACTGACTGGAAGAGATTCATAATTTTTCCTATTCCCAAGGAAGGTGATCCAACTGAATGCAGGAATTATCAATAGCCAGCAAAATTTTGCTGAAGATCAGAGCACGTTCTTTGGGCCCAGGGTCCCTGTGCTGAGAAGCTCTTCAACTGGGGAAGATTGATGACAAGGACCTTCCCCCAGAGCTGACAGAGAGAGAAATCCTCCCTCTGGAGTTATCATGATGAATTCATTCAGACTTCTAGCCTCCAAGACTGTGAGAGAAAAAATTTCAGTTTTTTAAAACCAACCACTTATGACATTTCTGTTTTAGTAAAAATAGCACTAGATAATTAAAACACCATCAAAAAAATTTTTTTTTTCCTGTGTGTAAACTTTTCCTTGTTTCTTTATAATACTGGACTCATACAATATTTGTCCTTTTGTGATAGACTTATTGCAGCCAGCATAATGTCCTCCAAATTTATCCAGGTTGTGAGATGTTACACAGATCGTCATTATTCTTTATGGTTGCACACTATTCCATTGTGTGTATGTACCACAGTTTGTTAATCAATTCATTTGTTGATGGGTACTTAGGTTGTTTCCATATTTTTGCTGTTGTGAATAATGCTGCAATGAACGTGGGTGTGCATATGTATATTCATGTCACGGCTTTTAATTCTTTAGGGTATATACCTAGGAGAAGGATTTCTGTGACATATGGTATTTCTAGCTTTTTAATGGAGCACCATTCCCTTTTCTGTAGTGGTTGTACAATTTTACATTCCCACTAGCAGTATATAAGCATTGTAATCTCCCCACAGCCTCTCTAGCTTTTTTTTTGGTGCCAGTAATGTCAGGATAAGATGGTACCTCACTGTAGTTTTGATTTGTATCTCACTAAACTCTATGGGGCAGTTCTACTCTGTCCTATGAGTCGGAATTGACTCGACTCGATGGCACTGGGTCTGGTCTGGTCTTAATGGCTAAGAGCTGGGAATAGAAAACAAAAAGGGAAGAACACAGTTGGCATTTCTCAAGCTGAAAGAACCGAAGAACAAATTCAAGCCTTGAGTTGCAATAATGAAGGATTCCAAGGGGAAAATATTAAATGATGCAGGAAGCATCAAAAGAAGATGGAACGAATACAAGGAGTCATTATACCAAAAAGAATTGGTTGACATTCAACCATTTCAGAAAGTAACATGTGATCAGGAACCCATGGTACTGAAGGAAGAAGTCCAAGCTGCACTGAAGGCATTGGCAAAAAACAAAGCTCCAGGAATTGACGGAATATCAATTGAGATGTTTCAACAAATTAATGCAGTGCTGGAAGCGCTCACTCTTCTATGCCAAGAAATTTGAAAGACAGTTACCTGGCCACCTGACTGGAAAAGATCCATATTTATGCCTATTCCCAAGAAAGGTGATCCAACCAAAAGCAGAAATTATCAAACAATATAATTAATAACACAGACAAGTAAAATTTTGATGAAAATCACTCAAAAGCAGCTGCAGCAGTATATCGACAGGGAACTGCCAGATGTTCAGGCTGGATTCAGAAGAGGAAGCGGAACCAGAGATATCATTGCTGATATCAGATGGATTCTGGCTGAAAGCAGAGAATACCAGAAAGATGTTTAAATGTGTTTTAATGACTATGCAAAGGCATTCGACTGAGTGGATCATAACAAATTATGAATAACATTGTGAAGAATGGGAATTCCAGAACACTTAGTTGTGCTCGTGAAGAATCTGTACATGGATCAAGAGGCAGTTGTTAGAACAGAACAAGGGGATACTGCGTGGTTTAAAGTCAGGAAGGGTGTGCCTCAGGGTTGTATCCTTTTGCCATACCTGTTCAATCGGTATGCTGAGCAGATAATCCAAGAGGCTGGACTGTGTGAAGAAGAACGGGCATCAGGATTAGAAGAAAACTCATTAACAGCATGCATTATGCAGATGATACAATCTTGCTTTCTGAAAGTGAAAAGTACTTGAAGCACTTACTGATTAAGATCAAAGACTACAGTTTTCAGTATGGCTTACACCTTAACATAAAGAAAACAAAAATCCTCCCAACTGGACCAATAGTTGACATCATGATAAACAGAAAAAAGATTGAAGTTGTCAAGGATTTCATTTTACTTGGATCCACGATCAACACCTATGGAAGCAGCACTCAAGAAATGAAGAGAAGCACTGTGTTGGGCAAATCTGCTGTGAAAGACCCCTTTAAAGTGTTGAAAAGCAAAGATGTCACCTTGAAGACTAAGGTGTGCCTGACCCAAGCCATGGTATTTTCAATTGCATCTTATGCATGCAAAAGCTGGACAGTGATTAAGGACGTTGGAAGAAGAACTGATGCTTTGAATTGTGGTGTTGGTGAAGAATACTAAATATACCCTGGACTGCCAAAAGAATGTACAAATCTATCTTTAAAGAAGTACAACCAAAATGCTCCTTAGAAGCAAGGATAGCAAGACTGCATCTTATATACTTTGGACATGTTATCAGGAGGGATCAGTCCCTGGAGACGGACATCATGCTTGGTAGAGTACAGGCTCAGGGAAAAAGAGGAAGACCCTCAAGGAGATGGACTGATACAGTGGTTGCAGCAATGGGCTTAAGCACATCAAGAGTTGTGAGCATGGCCAAAGAACCAGGCAGTGTTTCCTTCTGTAGTACATAGGGTCGCTGTGAGTCTGAACGGATTCGATGGCACCTAACAACAACAATGCCTAATGATCGCGAGCGTTTCCTCTTGTGATTGTTAGTTGCCCAAAAGCCTTCTGTGGTGAAGTGTTTGTTCATATTCTTAGCCCATTTTTTAATTGGATCATTTGTTGTTTTGAAGTTTTCTGTAAAGTTTAGAGATTAGGGTCTTGTCAGCTATGTCATAGCCAGAATTTTTTTTCCCTGTTTGTGAGAGAAAATATTGAAATTGTCAGGGATTTCATTCTGCTTGGATCCACAATCAACGCCCATGAAGCCGCAGCCAAGAAAAAAAATGACATATTGCTCTGGGCAAGTCTGCTGCAAAAGACCTCTTTAAAGCATTAAAAAGCAAAGGTGTCTCCTTGAGGACTAAGGGAGGCTGACCCAAGACATGGTATTTTCAGTCACCTTGTATGCATGTGAAAACTGGACAACAAATAAGGAAGACCAAGGAAGAATTGAAGCATTTGAATTTGGTGTTGGCGAAGAATATTGAATATACCATGGACTGTCAGAAGACTGAACAAAACTGTCTTGGAAGAAGTACAACCAGAATGTTCCTTAGAAGCAAGGATGTTTTTGTGTTCTTTTCTTGGCTTTGGTATCAGGGTTATGCTTGCTTCATAGAAGGAATTTGGGAGTATTTCTTCCTTGCCTATACTATGAAATAATTTGTATAGTACTGGTGTGAGCTTCTCTCTGAATATTTGGTCGAATTCTTCAGTGAAGACATCTGTGCCAGGGCTTTTTTTTGGGGGGGGAGGGGTAGGGAAGTTTTTTTTTTTATTATTACATCTTCATTCTCTTCTTTTACTATGGATCTGTTCAGTTGTTCTACCTTAGTTTCTGATAGTTTGGGTGGGTAGTATGTTTCTAGAAATTTGTCTGTTTCCTCTAGGTTTTCAAATGCATGGGGTACAATTTTTCATAGTATTCTGTTATGACGCTTTTTATTTCTGTTGGTTCTGTTATAATGTCACCCATCACATTTCTTGTTTGGGTTATATGCTTCCTTTCCTGCTTCTCTTTTGTCAGTTTGGCCAATGGTTTGTCGATGTTGTTGATCCTTTCAAAGAACCAACTTCTGGTCTTGCTGATTCTATTGTTTTTTTCTTTTTCATTTCATTTATTTCTGCTCTAATCTTTATTATTTCCTTTCTTCTGATGATTGTTGGCTTCTTTTGCTGCTCTTTTGCTAATTGCTTGAGTTGTAGGGTTAGTTTTTTCATTTTGACTCTTTCTTCTTTTTTGATGTTTGTGTTTATTGCTATAAATTGACCTCTATGGATTGCTTTGCTGTGTTCCAAAGGTTTTGGTAAGAAATGTTTTCACACATGAACCAGCGACTGCATCATCCTGAGACCAGAAGAATTAGATGGTGCCCAGCTACAACCAATGACTGCTCTGACAGGGAACACAACAGAGAACCCCTGAGGGAGGAGGAGAGCAGTGGGATGCAGACCCCAAATTCTCATAAGGCCAGACTTAATGGTCTGATTGAGACTAGAAGGACCCCAGTGATCATGGCCCCCAGATCTTCTGTCGCCCCAGGACAGGAACCATTCCCGAAGCCAACTCTTCAGACATGGATTGAACTGGACATTGGGTTGGAGAGGGATGCTGGTGAGGAGAAGCTTCTTGGATCAGGTGGATGCTTGAGACTATGTTGGCATCTCCTGCCTGGAGGGGAGATGAGAGGGTGGAGGGGGTTAGAAGCTGGCGAAATGGACATGAAAAGAGAGAGTGGAGGGAGAGAGTGGGCTGTCTTATTAGGGGGAGAGCAATTGGGAGTGTGTAGCAAGGTGTATATGGGCTCTTGTGTGAGAGACTGACTTGATTTGTAAACTTTCACTTAAAGTACCATAAAAATTATTAAAAAAAAATTTTATGCAGTTCAGAAGCCCTTCATGGTGTGAGTGGAGTCTCCGCTCAGGGCCTCACAAGGCTGCAATCAAGGTGTTTGGCGGACTGAGTTGTAGTCTGGAGGCTTTATGAAAGGACCTCCTTCCAAGCTCATTCTCGCTGGCAGGATTCAGTTCCTTTCAGTGCAGGACTGAAGACCCCATTTCCTTGCTTGTCATTGGCTGAAGGTTGCTCCCAGCTCCTACATGCCATTCTCAGGTCTGTTTCAGTTGGTCCCCTTCATCTTCAAGCCAGCAGCACTGTGTCAAATCCTTCTCATCCTTCTAACCTCTCTGACTTCTTTTTCTGCTATCAGTCAGGAAAAAAAAAAAAAAAACCTCTGCTTTTAAAGGGCTTGTGTGACCAGGTTTGGCCCACCTAGATAATCTCTTTCTTAAAGTCAACTGTACCACATAATACAACATAATCAGGGGAGCAATATCTATCAAATTCACACTCCCAAGGATTATACAGGGCGCGTGTATGACAGGAGAAGGGGAGATCTGGGACAACATCTTAAAATCCTGCCCATCATACATGGGATTTGGAAAATGGGCTTGATATGCAAAACTAGAAATAGAACTACCCTGTAATCTAGCAATCTCACTTCTAGGGATATACCTTACAGACCTAAAAGTAGTGACACAGACAGATATATGTGCTCCTGTGTTCGTGCATTGGTTAAGAGTTATGGTGAGCTACATCTGCTAACCAAAAGATCAGCAGTTCAAACCCACCAGCCGCTCTTTGGAAACCCTATGGGGCAGTTCTGCTCTGTCCGATGTGGTCGCTATGAGTTGGAACTGACTCGACAGCAACAGGTGTGTGTGTGTGTGTGTGTGTGATGCTCATTCCAACTTCATTCATGAAAACAACAGCAACAACAAAAAATGGAATCAACTGAAGCATCCATCAGTTGCTGAATGGTTAAGCAAAATGTGGTACATACATACAATGGACTGCTACGCAACCATAAAGAACAATGATGAGTCTGCAAAACATATCATAAGCTGGATGGACCTAGAGGGCATAAGGCTAAGTGAAATAAATCAAGCACATAAGGACAAATATTGTGTGACCCCTCTTTTATAAGAAGACAAGAATAGACATATAAAGAGACCAATGTTCAATGATGGTTACCAGGGGGAGGAGACAAGAGAGGGGGAAGCATGCCCTAGATCATAAATACTTGTTATTTTTGTTGATGGGAAAAGTGGCACCAAATGTGAGTGTAGTAAGTACGTCTTGACCGAGGTAAATGACGTCACTAAGAAGTGCTCAAGAGAAAAGGATGCTTATGGTAAAGAATCTAACATATATAATTTGGCAACAACACCAACAATGGCAAAAAAATGACTGTGTATGATCACATATGTATGTGTATAGGCATATAGGTATATGGGTAGGTACAGGTGTATACATAAGTGTGCACAGACAGAAGTATCTATACGTACTTGTACGTACAGCTGTGTGTGTGCAGGCATTAAGGAATTCATAGAAGACAAAATTACAGATACTCCTCAGACATAATCAAATACCTTGGAAGATTGGTTTTCGAGGTCTGAAAGTTAGGATCTTAGTCTCATGGGACAACTCAGCCAATTGCACAATATAGCTCACAAAGTTCACATTCTGGATCCTAGTGAAGTGAGTAGTGTCTGGGTCCTAAAACCTTGCGTGTGGCCACCTGAGATACAACTACTTGTCTCTACTTGTCAGGAGCAAAAGAGTAAGAAGGTAACCAAAATCACAGACAAGAAACAAGTCTACAAGTATGATAGACTACGTGAGTCACGACCTCAACTACCCTGAGACCAGAAGAACTAGATGATATCTGGCTACCACCACTGACCAATCTGACCAGGGCCACAAGAGATGACCCTGGCTAGAATGAGAGAAAAATGCAGAAAAAACTCAAATTCATAAAAACAGCCAGACTAACTGGGCCACTGAGACCAGAGGACTCCCTGAAATGATTGCCCTGAAATGGTCTTCAAACCTAGAGCCAAAACTACCCCTTGAGATCACCTTTTAATGGAAAAACAGAGTGGCACACAAAATAAAGGATATTACCCATTATGTTGGTGCTCTACTTAAAGAAAAAAAAAAAAAACTGTATGAATCCAAAAGGTCAACATTTAATCCCAAAGCAAAGATGAGAAGATAAGGGGGTAGGGAATCTAGCCCACTGGAAGTGAAACAACCAGAACACAAATAATGAGAATGTTGACACAATATGAAAAATGTACCTAATGTCATTGATCAACTTGTGTGGAATTGTCAAAGGGGAACTTAACTTGCTGTGCGAACTTTCACCAAAAACACAATAAAATATTATTTAAAAAAAGGAAAAAAAAAAAGTGTTTTCGCTGTCATTTGATTCTAGGAGCTTTTTGATTCCATTACCCAGTGGTTTTTAAGGAAGGTGTTATTCAGTTTCCATGTATTTGATTTTTTCCTTAATTATTCCAGTTATTGATTCCTACTTTTATGGCATTGTGATCAGAGGAAATGCTGTGTATTATTTCGATGTTTTCTTAAGGCTTGGTTTGTGGTCTAAAATGTGGTCTATTCTGGACAATGTTTCACGTGTGTTGGAAAAGAATACATACTTTGCTCCTCTTGGGCAGAGTGTTCTGTATATGTCTATAAGGTAGAGTTGGTTGATTTACGGCATCCAGATCTTCAGTAACTTGTTGAGTTTCTTTATGAATGTTTTGTCCTTCACCAAAAATGGTGTGCTGAAGTCTCCTACTGTTATTGTGGAACTGTCTATTTGTCTTTTCAGTGCTGTTAGAGTTGGTTTTATGTACTCAGGGGTTCTGTCACTGGATGCATATATTTTTATTATGGTTACGGACTCCTGGCGGATTGGTCCTTTAATCATTACATAATGTCCTGCCTTACTTTTATAGTGGATTTTACCTTAAAGGGAATCATGGCCTAGCCAAGTTGACACACATTTTTGGGGGATGCAATTCAATCCATAACCCCACTCCTGCTCTTTTTTTGGTTATTGTTTGTTTGGTCTATATTTTCCATGCTTTGAGTTTTAGTTTATGTCTTTGCGTCTGAGGTGTGTCTCTTGTAAACAGCATATTGACTGGTCATATTATTTTTATCCATTCTGCCACTCTTTGTCTCTTTTGTTTCTTTAATGGTGCCTTAAAGCCATTTACCTTAAGTGTGGTTACCAATAGGTATGAGTTTACTGCTGTTATTTTGTAGTCCTTTTTTTTTTTTTTTTTTTTTTTGTGGTGTTGATGGTTTCTTTATTCTGTTTAATTTTCTGTGCTGAGTTATTTTTGTTTGTTGATTTTTTTTTCATTTCTTTCATTGTTGCTGATTTTGTGTTTGCTGAATCTTTATTTTATTTTGATGAGCAGTTTTGTTAACTTTCTTTGTAGTTACCTTGAAATTTACCTTTATATTCCTAAGCTTAAACCATTCTTTTATTTTTGATATTGCCTTGACTGTCTCCGTATGACAGTTCTGTAACTGTACTGTTTATTCCCTCTTTTTTATTTTGATACTGTCATCATTTGCAGACTGACACTTCTTGTTCCCAGTTTTCAGCCTTTTAGCTTTGTTTTATTTTTGAGAATATTTTATCTGGGTTGCTCTCTTGTTGGTGCTGTTCTGTGTCCTAATCTCAGGTCGTTGTCTGATGTTGTTGATTCTCTACCTGAAGGACTCCCTTTAATATTTCTTGTAAGTTTGGTCTGGTTTTTACAATTCCCCTAATGTCTGTTTATCCAGAAATGTCTAAATTTCACCGTCACATTTGTGAGAAAATTTTGCTGAATATATAATTCTCGGCTGGAAGTTTTTTTTTCTTTTTCTTTCAAGGGTTTGTGTACGTCATCTCATTGCCTTCTTGGCTGCATGGTTTCTCCAGAGCAATCAAAGCTTACCTTTATTGGTTCCCCTTTGCAGGTGACTTTTAATTTTTCCTGAGCTGCTCTCAGGATTCATTCTTTGTCACTTGTTTTGGCAGTTTGATTATGATATGTCCTAGTAGCTTTCATTTGGGGTCAATCCTTTATGGAGTTCATTATGCTTCTTGATTGGATATCTTCTCATCTTTCATGGTATTAGGGAAGTTTTCTGCTGTAAATATTCGACAATTCTGTGTTTCCATTGTCTCCCTCTGTCTGGAACCCTGATCACATTCAAATTTTTCCTCTTGGTAGTATCCAACATAGTTTTTAGGTTTCCTTCATTCTTTTTCCTGACTTTATTTCAAACAAATTGGTGTCAAGGGATTTGTCTTCAATTCTGCTGATTCTGTCTCCCATGGTTTCAATCCTGCTTCTATAAAAGAAAAAAAAAAATAGCCTTCTTAAAAAAAATAAATAACCCAAACCCTTTGCTGTCGAGTCGATTCCAACTCATAACTACCCTTTAGAACAGAATAGAACTTCCTCATAGGGCCTTGAAGAAGTGGTTGGCGGATTTGAACTGCCAGCCTTTTGGTTAGCAGCCAAGCTCTCAACCATTGTGCCATCAGAACTCCATATCTTTCTATTGAGTTGTCTATTTCTGAAATATTATTGTTAATCCCTTGGATTTCTAGTTGCCCTTTTTGTCTGGTTTCTAATTGTCTATTTATTTTGTCCTTGTGCTGTTTTCCCTGAGTTCTTCTATTGTTTTGTCTGTTTTCTTTGATTTTGCCTGTGTGTTCCTTGATTTTGCTTATGTTTGCTTTGGTTTTGTCTGTGCTTTCCTTGAGTTCTTTCTTGATCTCTTGGAGAGTCCTGTATATTAGTCTTTGAATTCTTTGTCAGGTAGTTCCATTGCCATTTCTTCCACTGGAAGTTTTTCTGTTTCTTTATTTTGGTCACTTGCTGGAGCCATCTTGTCCTGCTGCTTTATGTGATTCAATACCGTCTATTGTCTCTAAGGCATCAAGAAGTAATTGTATTTATTTGTTTATTGAATGTTTGCTGTATGCTGAATTTTTGTTTTGTTTTGATATATCTCAGTAGGCTGAGTGTGGTGCAACTCTGGTAGCTCATTAGGCTCTCTTGAAGCTCCCACCTCCTCTCTTTGGGTGGGTGGCAGCGGCTGGGTGTGAATGCAGGCCTATATGTTCACTGGTCTTGCAATGCTGCTGAGGATGCAGTTGGCATTTCTGGTGAGGCAGTATACTTATCCAGCCAGTCACCCAGCCATGAGTCCAGTGGGCATTCTCCCTGATACCTGGGTTAGCTGTTGTGTGTGCTGCATGCTGATAGCTGGGTGGTCAGGGTGGGGAAGCCCAGGTAATCAGTCATGGGGTAGGTGGTACAGAATCTCTGATGGTCCCGGGCAGGCAGGGCTGCACAGGGGTGTTTAGTGTGAGCAGAAGCCTCCAGTTGTAGTGAGAGTGTGATGTGGGGGGTGAGTCAGGAGGGATGTTGTTTGTCCACAGGTGCCTGGTTGGAGGGTATTCTCCTGTCTGCTATAGCATGTCCCAGGGGATGTTGTGCAGCTGGTCCTCAGGCCCCTGGAGTGAGTGGCTGGAGAGAGACAAAGGCATCTGCTGCACTATAGGAGGCACTACAGGACCATGGTCCCCCAGTCCGTAGCATGGCTTTGGTAGCTACCGTCAGACTACAATCATGGGTAGGGAGGGGATGGGCGAGAGAACCTCTGGCATGTAGAGGCTGAGGTGGTCACGGTGAGTGGGATGTGTGTACTTAACTCTCACAAGGTGGAAACCACTCCTGCCTGGCTCTGGACATGATGGGTGTTTCTGCTGGTAGAAGCTGCTTGCTTTGTCACAATATGGCCACACTGTGCAGGTTCAGCTAGCAGAGCACCAATGATCCATAATTCCCCATTGTCACTGTTTTTACACTGTCTCTCCTTCCACTTGGCACTCAGTCTGATTCTTTAGCCTTGTCTTTGATGTTCAGGAAAAAGTTATCATCTATATCTCACTTGTTTTATTGGGTCTTTGTTGTAAGAGGGACATTATGAAGCACTTGACTACTCTGCCATCTTGGACCACCGCCCCCTTGCTAGGAGTTTTAACCTAAGCTCTATTTGACCCATAAAGAAGTGATTCAGTGTCTAATCTTTTTGTTGTTTTTACTTTTTTGTAGGAGTTTATTATAATAACTTGTATAATGTACAACATAGTATCAATAATATAATAGAGACTTTTACTCCGTATTTTTTTGGTGATTTGTAAAACATACAATTCTGCTATCTCTATTTCTATATATCTGTATTTGTATCTATACCTATACCTATATTTTAATCTATATTTGTATATATATCTATATATATGTAACTGATTCTACTCATTATATTCCTGGAGGGAAGGGTAATTAAAAAAAAAACAACAACAACAACTCAGTAAGTGCAATGAAATATTCTCAAGCAAATTTGGGATATGATGCATGCACAGTTTTTAGCAATAGGTGTGTGACCGTATTACCTAGATTGTTAAAATGATTGCAATTATTCATTTCCACCCTCTAGCAATATGACTTTGCACCTCCTTGAATGAAGAGTTGGAACCTTTTTCTCAGTCCCTGAATCTGGGTTTACCTGGTGAGATGTATTGTCCAATAGAGTGCCATGGAAGAAATGATGGGCTGGTTAGGGACTGTGATGGTTAAGGTTGTGTGTCAACTTAGTTTGGTAGTAATTCTCAGTGGTTTGGCATTATGATGTAGTTTGGCAGCTATGTAATGATGTAATTACCTCCTGATAACATGGCTAATAGTCTGAATCCAGTCAATTTTCTTAACTCCCAGGTACCTCAAAGGCATTGTCTAGGTACAGGTGTATTGGTACTTCCAGAACATCTGCTTATATGATGGATTGTATCAGAATAAACATAAGCACCAATTCTTAGGAAACTCCCCCACATTATCCAAAAGAGTAAGATTATCCACACTTAAAATATTGCAGATATTAAAATAACAAACCAAACCCCTCGCTGTAGAGTCAATTTCAACTCATAGTGACCCTATAGGATAGAGTAGAACTGCCCCATAGAGTTTCCAAGGAGCGCCTGGTGGATTTGAACTGCCGACCTTTTGGTTAGCAGCTGTAGCACTTAACCACTGCACCATCAGGGTTTCCATTACAGATATAAAAGGAGATTATAAAAAGAATATCTCATCAGAATAAAAATCAGAATTTTGGGAAGCTAATTAGAGGTAGGAAACCCTGGTGGCGTAGTGGTTAAGGACTACAGCTGCTAACCAAGAGCTCGACAGTTCGAATCTGCCAGGCACTCCTTGGAAACTCTATGGTGCAGTTCTACTCTGTACTACAGGGTCGCTATGAGTCGGAATCGACTCGACGGCAGTGGGGTTTTTTTAGTTTTAATTAAAGGTAAAATGTGCCATAAAGCAGGACCATAGAGTAGTCATGGGAAGTCACAAATTCCTTAGATTTTATTTGACTTTAGATTATTATCAAAATACCCATCATTCTAAAATACGTAAGAAAGACATGGAGGGGAATAAATATCATATTAGGAATGCTATTCAATGTCTGTGTGAAACTTTTAAAGCTGAATTTTAACTTTGGAGCTCAAAGCATTCAAACCTGAGGAATAATCTGTAAGAGATTTTTGAAATAAATATGCTGATAGTGTTTTCGATTCCCTTGCCCTGAGTGATTAATAAGGACTAATATGTCTCCTCCCATGTAGCTCTCCCCAAATATTCTGTCAAGTTACTTGAAGTTTTTTATTGCAATCTGAAATATTTATTTCTTTATCTTATTTTTCCATGAGGAAGTGGGAAGCCTCTTATGGTTTACTTCTTCTTATGAGTAGGCCCAGGAAGAGCTGAGAATTAGAACTATAAAACTGTAACATTCTTAGCTAAGATGTACTTGTTCCTTTACATTATGTATGGATAACACTGCTTCCTGGATCAGAGTGTCTGCAATGCCTTATTTTTCTCTTTGATTTCTCGTCAAAGATACATACATGTTCTCCTAACACTCTCCTGTAGATTTCAACTTGTGATTTTTCTTCCTAGTGGGAGAAAAGAAGACAATCACTTTTTGGTCTGCCAAAGTGCCCATTGATTAAACAAAGCTAACCATTTTCACCTTCCCTAGTGGGCTAAGTCCATGCTGAAGCCATTATTCTCTAAGTTCAAAGTCACACTCAAACCTGGACTCTGTTGTTGGCTACTGTGATCTCTGTTTGACTGTTTGTGTCTTTTTTAGGTTTTCCTGAGTTTCTAACTTCAGAAGTGTTCTTTATATTACAGGCCATGTACCCTTTTCCACCTGAAAAAAAAAAAAAAAAGTGGTATGCTTTGGGGAGAACCTCACCTAGAATTAAAAAAAAAAAAAACTTAATTTTTAAAAGCCAAATCCCAGCTCAGCATCTATTGTCACAGCTGGTACTGTCATCTCAAAGTGCCAGAACTTACATTTTAAAGATTACATTTTGGGCTTATGCCTATTTTATCATCCAAAAACTGAAAGTGGGAACATACAATCGTGGTGAGAAGATAGGTCAATTCGTAGCACCCCTGGTGTGCAGATACTGCATAAAACCATCATGTCTTCCTATTTGAGAAATAATGCAAAATCAACATGGAACATGAGAAAAATGTGCAAAATTATTCTCAATAAAACTAGTTGATAGATGAAACCTTAATCAATTAAGTACTTGGAAGGACTAGCGCTGCTAGCAAAAGAAATGACAATCAGCCAGAGAAGAGCAAGTGATTACAGAAAGGGCATTCCACAGCTACAGATTTCAGAAAAGGTTACCAAAGTATTTTTCTAGAAAGCAAGACACACACCTTGAAATAAAACTCCTAAATTTTCTTTTTAAAACCCCAGGCTGACGGTTGAAAGTGTCTGTAATCCACTTGGGGTTTTGAGAAGCAGGGTGGGTTCAGATAAATAAGCAATTTCATGGAAAAGCCATATTTGCAGTTTGGTTCTGGTGTAGATATATCACAGATCAAAGGAACCGAATAGAGTTTAGAAGTAGCTGTGATTTATACTTAATGTGTGAATAGTATCTTTTTGAATAAATGGGGAAATTATGGTTTATATAAGAAATTCTATTAGATAAATAAAGTAGCTATTTCAAGCTAAAAAAGTAAATTTGGAGGTTTATTTCACAACTAATATGAGTATAAATTTTTATGGACCAAAATTTCATTGTAAAATCTGACACCATAACAATGTTTGAAGTAACCGTGGGAGACCTTTTTGTAACCCCAGGGTATGGTGCAAAATATGACAAAACAGTCAGGAATCATAGAAGAGAAGACATATAAATTTGACTGAATTAAATAAAATTGCAAAACTCACAATATGCAAATTAAAAAGACAAATGATAATTTGGGAAAATACTAGTTATATTACAGATAAAGAAGCAATATCTTTAATATATAAAATGTCCCTACAAATTAATAGCATAAATGACAGAATTGGCGAAGAATGGTTCAGAGAAAAAGGAGTGTAATTAGCTCTTAGATACATAAAAAAACAAAAAATCAACATCGATTCTGAGAGTAAAAATACAAATTAAACTACATTGAAATAAAACCTTTCATTAGATTGCTAAAAATTAAAAAAAAAAAACAAAAAACTATGTTTGCAAGGGTAGGGGTAAAAAAGTATAGCTTTTGGAGTTAAAAGTACAAATTGGTACAGTTTCTATGGAAAGAAAAATCTGGTAGGGTCTATCAGACTTACAAATACAAATAGCTTTTACCTGGCAATTCCATTTATAAGAATTTATCCTGTAAATGTATTTGCATATGTGTGAAATTATGTTAATAATTATTTTTCTTAGTTATAACAAAGCTTGAAAATAATCTAAATATTAATTTAAGGGACTGGTTAAATTGTGTACAGATACACTACATGCTATTAAAACAAATGAAGAAACTCTTCATGAATTCATAAAGAAACCAACTTGTATGTGTGTGTGTTTAAGTGGAAAAAAAAAAAAAACACCATAAAGAAGAGTGTCATAGTGAGCTATAATCTGAAAAACAAAGAGGTAAAAATTATATGCAGGTATTTTTTACTTGGATTTGTGTAAAATATCTTTGATAGTGTAAAAAAGACACTAATAGCATCATTGGTTTCTGTAAAGGAGAACTGAATAACGGAGCAGCTGAGGTGAGTAGTTGTCATTTCATTTTTAATACCTTTGTGATTTTTGAATTGTGAACCAAGTGAACATATCATCTATTATGTGTATATATATATATATGTAATACATAAATACATATATGTATGTAATACATACATACGTATATACATATATAGTATTTTTAAGTCAATCTAAATGGTAAGGATGGTGCAGTACAGGGAAGTGTCTCCTCCTGTGGTACATAGGGTCACTACGAGCTGGAACCGACTCGTTGGCACCTGACAACAGCAGATAGTGTCAGAGCAGAAAGTTACAGATAGACAGCAAAAAAAAAAAAAAAAACTTTATACCCACATGTCATCTGAGCTATTTAATATTGACTAGCCATATGTTTGTCTTGGAGGAAATACAGCCAGAATACTCTTTAGAAGAAAGGATGGTGAGACTTTGTCTCATTTAATTTGGACATGTTATCAGGAGGAACCAATCCCTGGAGAAGGAGATCATGCTTGATAAAGTAAAGGAAATGAGGAAGACCCTCAATGAGATAGAGTGACACGGTAGCTGCAACAAAGGGCTCAAGCATAAAGATGATTGCGAGGATGGCACAGGACCAGGCAGTTTTTCCTTCTGTTGCACATAGGGTCACTATGAGTTGGAACCAACCCGAAGGCAACTAAAAACAAAAGCTACGTGTTGGCCCGTGTGGCCTAATCTGTTTGGTTAGGTAAAAGGCAGCAGGAAGAAGGCTTCTGAGCCTCTGCTCCTGTTGTGATTAGGCCTTGGTGAGGGGCGGTAGCAGTAGGCAGTAAGCAAAGACCCTAGTCCTTTTCATCTTGAAGGAGACAGAAGCATGAATGTCATTTGCAATTTCAGGCACTATGAAGTGCCAGTTTACTCAGAAAGGCCAGGCTCTCATTCAGCATCCACAAAGAAGAGGGCTAGAAGTTTTTGTTTTTATGAGCACTCATTTTAATATGCAGCAACTCAACCGGTATAAAAAAGGATGAATAGCAAGTTCTGACAATTAAGATTCACAATTCTCTTTTTGTGCAAGAACAAATGATTGAGCGGATTAGAAGAAAAACGTGTTCCTTTCAATACAAAATAGGAAGAAAGAACAAAAATAAACCTCTTTCCCTACATTTCCAATCTAACAATTGGGTGCAGAGACAGAATAAAAATGCTCTTCATCTCCCTCCCCCAGCAATATTTAATTTTGCTAAGAAGAAGATTGAAACAAATCTCAGTAATTTTCTTGGTAGATAACATAGGATTTTCTTCCTGGATACCTACTGGATTCCTTTTTTATGTTTGAAATTCAAACATTATATGAGAGAATTTCATAAAACAATTTTTTATAGTCAATCTTTCATGACATATCCTGTAAACTCATGTCTTTAAAGAACCCTAAAAGTGTTCTTCTATCATGCGTCTGATTTGTCTGTGTGGGCCTCCTTTCTCAGGCAAACCATACTATCAACATGTTGGAATTCTGTTGTCTATTTCTTCCAGCTCTTCGTTGTTGTCTACCTCTTGGACATTGTTTTTTCTACCTTTTTGGGAACTTTTTTAATTGTTTCTCCAAGTGTCTGTTAGGTATGATGTTTTCTATTCCTCTGACTCCCTCTGCCATAGTGTTATTTCATGAGTAATTTTCTTAAGCAGACTTTGCTATTTCCATTGTAAAACCTGACCTGATCATACTCAAAGATTGATACCTGCACTCTTCATGTCTATGTTAGAGTCTATCTGATACAGAGATACCAGAGTGCCTGGGCCTCTATCTAATTAGTTGTTTAACTAATTTGCCAGTTACCCTATTTACTGCTATTATCTCATTAGTTTTCCTTGTTCTTTTCTCCCAATTCTCTCTGTGATTCCACCTGAATTCTAACCCTCATTTTACGTTTCTGTGAATAAAAATACTGGTTTTGGAAGACGTACAGCCAGAATATTCCTTAGAAGCAAGGATAGCAAGATTTTATCTCACATACTTTGTACATGTTATCAGGACGGACCAGTCTCTGGAAAAGGACATCATGCTTAGCAGAGGTCAGCGAAAAAGAGGGAGACCCTCAATGAGATGGATTGACACAATGACTGCAACAATGGGCTCAAGCATAATAACAATTGTGAGGATGGCGAAGGACCAGACAGTATTTCGTTCAGTTGTATATAGAGTTGCTGTGAATCGAAACCAAATCAACAGCACCTAACAACAACATAACCACCCTACAGGACAGAGGAGAACTGCCCCATAGGGTTTCCAAGGCTATAATCTTTCCAGAAGCAAACTGCCACATCCTTCTCCTGCAGAGCTGATGGGCAGCCCAGCGCTTAACCACTGGAGGACCAGGACTCCTCTATATGAAAAGGTCAACTAGTTCAGTTTCTGAAGTGCACCTCTCACTCCTGTTACTGATTGAAGTTCCTTTGATGGAACCTTTTTCCTGGCTATTAGAATTTAAAAATTCCTGTTGTTTCCCTAGGACAATCCATGCTTGTATAGTTTTTCTACTGATGTCTAACAAATTACTACAAACTTAAAAGTTTAAAACAACATTTAGTTGTTGTAGATGCCATCAAGTTGGTTCAAACTCATAGCAACCCTGTATACAACAGAATGAAACACTGCCCAGTCCCGCACCATCCTCACAATTGTTGTTATGCTTCCACCCATTGTTACAGCCATTGTGTCAATCCATCTCACTGAGGGTCTCCCTCTTTTTTACTGACCCTCTACTTTAGCAAGAGTGATGTCCTTCTCCAGGGACTGATCCCTTCTGATATCATGCCTAAAGTATGTGAGATGTAGTCTTGCCATCCTTGCTTCTAAGGAGCAATCTGGCTGTACTTCTTCCAAAACATATGTCATAGATTGAATTGTATCTCCCCAAAAATGTGTGTCAGCTTGGTTAGGCCATGATTACTAGTATTGTATGGTTGTCCTCCATTTTGTGACTGTAATTTTATACTAAAGAGGATTAGGGTGGGCTTGTAATACCACTCTTACTCAGGCCACTTCTCTGATCCAATGTAAAGGGAGTTTCCCTGGGATGGGTCCAGCACCACCTTTTATCTCTCAAGAGATAAGAGGAAAGAGAAGCAAGCAGAGAGTTGGCAGCCTCATACCACCCAGAAAGAAGCAGAGCACGTCATTTAGACCCAGGGTTCCTGTGCAGAGAAGCTCCTAGTCTAGGGGAATATTGACTAGAAAGACCTTCCTCCAGAGCCGACAGAGAGAGAAAGCCTTCCCCTGGAGCTGACACCCTGAAGTTGGACTTTTAGCCAACTTTACTGTGAGAAAATAAACTTCTCTTTGTTAAAGCCATCTACCTGTTGTATTTCGGTTATAGTAGCACTAGATGACTAAGACAACACATACATTCATTCTTTTGGCAGTCCATGGTATATTTGATATTCTTTGCCAACACCATAATTCAAAGGCATCAATTCTTCTTCGTTCTTCCTTATCTATTAACCAGCTTTCACATGCATATTTGGCAATTGAAAACATCATGGCTTGGTTCAAGTGCACCTTAGTCTTCAAGGTGACATCTTTGCTTTTTAACAATTTATAGGTGTCTTAAAAAAAAAAATTTTTTTTTTTTTTTCCACAGCAGATATGCCCAATGCAATGCTTCGTTTCTTGTTTGATTTCTTGACTGCTGTTTTCATGGGTGTTGATTGTGGATCCAAATAAAAGGAAATCCTTGACAACTTCATTTTTTTCTGTTTATCATGATGTTACTTATTGGTCCTATTGTGAAAAATTTTCTTTTCTTTATGTTGAGGCATAGTCCATACTAAGGCTGTAGTTTTTGGTCCTCATCAGTAAGCATTTCAAATCCTCTTTATTTTCAGCAAGCAAGGTTGTATCATCTTCATAGCACAGGTTGTTAATGAGTCTTCCTCCAATCCTGATGCCCTGTTTCTCTTCATACGATCCAGCTTCTCAAATTACTTGCTCAGCATACAGATTGAATAAGTTTGGCAAAAGGATACAACCCTAACGCACACCATTCCTGACTTTAAACCATGTAGTATCCTCTCGTTCTGTTTGAATGACACTGCCTCTTGGTCTATGTACAGGTTCCTCACGAGTACAGTTAAGTGTTCTCGAATTCCCATTCTTCACAAAGTTATGCATAATTTGTTATGATCCACAGAGTTGAATGCCTTAGCATAGTCAATAAAACACAGGTAAATATCTTTCTGGTATTCTTTGCTTTCAGACAGGACCCATCTGACATCAGGAATGATATCTCTGGTTCCATGCCTTCTTCTGAATCCGGGGTGAATTTCTGGCAGTTCATTGTCGATGTAGTGCTGCAGTTGCTTTTGAGTGATTTTTAGCAAAATTTTACTTGTGTGTGATATTAATGGTATTGTTTGATAATTTCTGAATTTGGTTGGATCACCCAAATATGGATCTCTTCTAGTCAGTTGGCCAGGTAGTTGTCTTCTATATTTCTTGGCATAGATGAGTGAGGGCTTCCAGGGCTGCACCCACTTGTTGAAACATTTCAGTTGGTATTCTGTCAATTCCTGGAGCCTTGTTTTTTGCTGATGCTGTCAGTGCAGCTTAGACCTCTTCCTTCAGTACCATCGGTTCCTGGTTATATGTTACCTCATGAAATTGTTTGACCATCGACCAATTCTTTTTGGTAGAATGACTCTGTGTATTCCTTCCATATTTTTTGATGCTTCCTGCTTCATTACTGCAACCTGAGGCTTGAATTTTTTTTTTTTTTCAGTTCTTTCAGATTGAGAAATGCTGAGCATACACATGGGCGAATATGGGCAAAATACAAACCTCAATCTGTCTCTTACTTTATATAAATGGTCAGCCTCTGGGCATGGATTAGCTAGATTCTCCGTGCAGTATATCACAAAGCTGCAATGAAAGTGTCAGCTGGGCCTACAGCCTCATCTGAGGCTAGGGGTTCTTTTCCAGGTTCATGTGATAATTGCCAGCATTAATTTTCTTTCAGCCGTGGAACTAATTGTGGCTTGCATCTTCTATGCCAGCATGAGAAACTCTCTCACAACTCAGGGGGAAGGAGGATCAGTCCTCTTTTAAAGGATTGTCTTAATTAGGTAGATTCAACCAGGATAATCCCTTTTTTGATTAACTCAAAGTAAACTGATTAAAAAAATGAAATAAAAAACAGAAACAAACCCAGTGCCATCAAGTCAATTCCGACTCATAGTGACCCTATAGGACAGAGTAGAACTGTCCCATAGGGTTTCCAAGGAGCAGCTGGTTGAACTGACCTTTTGGTTAGCAGCTGAACTCAACCACTATGCCACCAGGGCTCCCAGTAAAATTTCTTCATCTCTACTATATCACATAATCATGGAAGTGATAGCCCTTCATATTTATAGGTCCCATAAATATTCAAGGGGTGTCGATTGTACAAGGGCATTGTTCATTGGGGGTCATCTTACATTTATAAGGAGATACTAAGAATCTAGAATATCCAAAATAAATTTGAAAACTAAAGATAAAATTGAAGAACTTGATTTATATCAGTTACCTTTAAGATAGTGTGGTGTTTTTATAAGTAATTTATTGGCAAATAAATTAATGATACATAATAAACAGTCTGGACATATAACAACACGTATATGTTCCATTAATCTTGACAAAGATGTGGCAATTGGGGGGAAAAACGTATTTTCAGCAAATAGGGCTGGAACACTGAAAAAAATAAACTTTGATAGTTATCTCACCCCATACTTAAAAATATTAATTTAAGGTGGGCCATTTAGCTAAATTTTAAAAACTCTACCACTACCAGTAGAAAATATAGAAGAATAGTCGCATGGCTTTTCGGTAGGCAAGGTTTCTTAGAAAAGAGAAAGCAATACAAATAAATGATAGGAAAAGGAATTGTATTCTCGCTAAAAGACAATGATTAGAAAAGGCAAATTCAAGCCACGGGCTGAGAGAAATTATAATACAAGTGTCTGACAAAGGATTTGCATCTAAAATGTAAAAAGAACTCTTACAAATCAATAATAAGAGAACAAACAACACAATAATTTGGGCAAAAGACTGACACTTCAAGAAGATACACTTAATTGTCAAGTTCGTGAAAAGATGGTCAACATTATTAATTATCAGAGCAATGCAAATTAAAACCACAATAGGATATCATTTAAAAGCCACTAGGTCAACAAAAATTTAAAAAATCTTAACAACGACAAAGGTTGGCAAAGATTCTGAGCAGCCAAAATTAATCATACATTGTTGATAGGGGTATAAAGTAATAAAATCATTTTGAAAATTAGCTTAACCATCCTTTTCTTACAAATTTCAATATACCTTGCTCAAAAAAAAAAAATTATAACCCAGTAATTACACTTCCAGGTGTTTACATAAGACAGTTTTAAACATATGTCTACAAAATGATTTGTATGAGAATACTTAGAGTATATTTCTTTATAATAACCATTTAAGATTCAGGTTGGAAACAATTCAAATGTAAATCAATAGGTAAATGAATATAAAAATTTTGGTATATTCATAGAATATATGATAAAAAGGAACATACTAGTGATATATACAACATGGACTAATGTCAAAAATACTATGTTATACAAAGGAAATCAGATGCAAAAAGTTCATAATGTTTGATTTCATTAATATGAAGTTCAAGAACAAGTAAAACTTAGCTTTGGTGATTGAAATAATAACACTTCCTATAGTGTTAGCGGTAATAAGTAGTTATTAATTATAGTTATAGGTAGAAATAATGAATCGAAATTTGATAGATAAGAAGAAAATAATAGAAATAATGAGGCAGCGATTGATTGGAAGTGGACATGGGGAACTTTTTGAGGAGATGGCTAGGTTCTATATCCTATTAGTTATATAAACATACAGGTTTATCAGAGCCCATGTGCACAACTAATACCTGTTCTGTCTTTCCTCGTATGTAATTTGTACCTCAGTGAGAGAAAGAGAGACAAAAACAGACAGAGAGAAGACAGTCACTTTTCTGGCTATGGCCATTGTTTCGTGACCATGAGATATCTGGAACTGTAAAACCCATTTCATCACTGTGAAAGGAGTCAGCTGACAGCTGACTAGAGCTAGGAAAAAGTAAACACATAAGTAAATGAAAAGAACACAGGTTTTTGTTGACGTTATTTGTTACTCACTTAGCCAGTATTGAAACTGAAGTTATATAACTTTTTTATTATGTATAAGCTGTTTTAAGCTGGATTTTCATCTCCCATAGCTGAAAGCATCCTAATTGATACAAGTTAAAATAAATGATGGATCAAAACAATTGATTTGAATTAAGAGCTCAGCTGCTAACCAAAAGGTAGGCAGTTTGAATCCACCAGTCACTCCTTGGAAACCCTATATGGCAGTTACACTCTGCCTATAGAGTCACTATGAATCCGGACCAACTCGATGGCAATGGGTATTATCACTGCCATCCTAAAAATAAAGTTAACCACATTAAAAAAAAGAATATATCAATTTTTTTGGACTAGAATTCAGTATGACTTAAGACTTAAGGGAAACCCTGGTGGTATAGTGGTTAAGTGCTACAGCTGCTAGCCAAAAGGTCTTCAGTTAGAATCCGCCAGGCGCTCCTTGGAAACTCTATGGGGCGGTTCTACTCTGTCCTATAGGGTTGCTATGAGTCAGAATCAACTCGACAGCAGTGGGTTTGGTTTTCGTTTTTTTTAAGATTCAAGAGCCATGACATTTATATATATATATATAAAAAATCTGTATCCCAAAAACCCAATTACAAACCATAGTAACTATCACAAAGAATATGCAATTAAGGACATAATGCTTGGTAAAGTAGAGGGTCAGTGAAAAAGAGGAAGACGCTCAATGAGACAGATTGACACAGTGGCTGCAACAATGGGCTGAAACACAGCAACAATTGCAAGAATGGCTCAAGACTGTCAGTATCTGGTTCTGTTGTACTGGGAACCGACTTGAGGGCACCTAACAATAATAACAACAAGTTAGCTATTGCTATCTAAATTAACACCCCTGAGCTACGTTTCTTTTTGTGCGAGTGTATGTGTGTTTTAAGTGAAAGTTTACAAATCAAGTGAGTCTCTCTTACAAAAACTTATACACACCTTGCCATGCACTCCTAGTTGCTCTCCCTTTAATGAGACAGCACGCTCCTCCTCTGCACCCTGTATTCCCTGTGACCATTCAACCAGCTCCTGTCCCCTCTGCCTTCTCATCTCACCTCTAGACAGGAGCCGCCCAGATAGTCTCATGTGTCTACTTGAGCCAAGAAGCTCACTCCTCACCAGTACCGTTTTATGTCTTATAGTCCAGTCCAATCCTGGTCTGAAGAGTTGGCTTCAGGAACAGCTCCAGTCTTGGGCTCACAGAGGGTCCAGGGACCATGACCTCTGGGGTCCTTCTAGTCTCAGTCAGACCATTAAGTGTGGTCTTTTTAAGAGAATTTGCGGCTTCCATCCCACTGCTCTCCTGCTCCCCCAGGGCTTCTCTGTTGTGTTCCCTCTCAGGGCAATCATCGGTTTTAGCCAGGCACCATCTAGTTCTTCTGGTCTCAGGCTGATGGAGCCTCTGGTTTACGTGGCCCTTTCTGTCTCTTGGGCTCATATTTACCTTGTGTCTTTGGTATTCTTCATTCTCCTTTGCTCCAGGTGGGGTGAGACCAATTGATGCATCTTAGATAGCTGCTTGCTAGCATTTAAGACCCCAGATGCCACTCACCAAAGTGGGATGCAGAACATTTTCTTAATACATTTTGTTACGCCAATTGACCTAGATGTCACCTGAAACCATGGTCCCCAGACCCCCATCCCTGCTACTCTGTGAGCCATCTTTCTGTTATAGGATACTTGGGGAAATAGAAACTCAGAATGGAACATTATGAAAAGTCTTTAAAATGGATGCTTTATATAGATATAGAGCATACTGGATATTAGCTCCTGATGCTTTTGACATAATCTGAAAAGCTAGTGTATTAGGAAGAAAGCACCATCTGTTTCCTCTTTTTGGTTTCTAATCACATTTGGAAAGGTATTTGGAGACCAAATGTACTCTCTGAAAAAACAAATACATAAAAAGAGCAAACATAATGCTTCTGGAGAAAGTATAAAAAGAGATCTTTCTCTTAATGTAGTGGAAAAAACAAAGGACTTGGGATCGACATACCGAGGCTTGAGTCAGTACTCTCCCACTTCCTAGATGTGAGACAGTTAAAATGCACAAGCCTGATTTGTTATACAGGAAAATGTCCAAAACATTTTAAGATGGTAATGTCTTGTACAAATGTTAGAACTTAATGAAGGGCAGAATTTCAAATATTGCTTCGCAGTATTTTATTCATACTTTGATTTAAAATATTGTGACTTTTTTATATAAACAAAAGTAATAAAGTGAGTTAAGTCATTAGAAAGCAGATGGTGCCATGAGGCCATTTGGCTTGCTATTGTTCCAAAATGCATAAAAGGTGCTTGTGTTGTCTATGAATAGTGATACTGCTTTCGATTTTACCTGCAATAACTTCAGGGTAGGAATATGGACATAATATACCCGTGTTCATAGTTATAGTCAAAATTTATGGACTTGAATTTTTACACTTCATAATGTTACCTATCATTTATGCCAGGGCTGCTCCCTCCTTGAAGAATTTGCATGGGCTATTCTCATCGCTATGAGTTGTTATTGACTTGATGGCAATGGGTTTGGACTTTTTTTTTTTTAATTCCAACTTACCACCTAGGAGTATTACAACCTCATCCCTCAGCCAGACCTATAACCCTCCATACCCTGCTTTATTTTTTATTTTGTATTCTAGCTTTTCTCCTTTTAACTCCCTACATAATTTACAAATTTTTATGTTTGTTATTTATTATGCATTTCCCTTGCTAGAATATAAGTCCCACAAAGGTGAAAAGCTTTGTCTGTTTCGTACACTGAGTTATTCCAAATACCTAGAACAGTACCTGACACATATTGGTCCTTAATAAATATTTGTTGAATGTTGAATAAATGAGCAATTCTATGGTTAACAGATATATTACTAAAAAATATTCATAAACATTGCATGTATGTGTAAATGACTCAATATATCTAAGGAGAAAATACGAGTGGTAAATTTTCATTAATGTAGATATTATATCATTAAAAAAAAAACCCATTGCCTCGAGTGGATTCACAAAGTAGAAGTGCCCTATAGGGTTTCTAAGGAGCACCTGGTGGATTCGAACTGCCGACCTTTGGTTAGCAGCCCTAGCTCTTAACCACTACCCCACCAGGGCTTCCTTATGTCCTATATATATTATATATTATGATTTAATAAATATTTGCCATAATCACTGGGAACTCTGGTGGCACAGTGGTTAAGAGCTACGGTGAACTACACCTGCTAACTAAAATGTCGGCAGTTCGAATCTACCAGCTGATCTGGAACCGCTGAGGCAGTTCTACTCTGTCCTATAGAGTCGCTATGAATTGGAATCAGCTCGATGGCAATGGGTTTAGTTTTTTTCTTTTTTAAATGATCACTGGGGATTCTAAAAACTTATTTTGTTTTTGTAAAATAAAGTTGATCACCTGGATTGCTAATTTAAAATAGCTGACCAGCTTTCATGATGGCTTTCCTTCAGAAACCAAACAGTCCATTTTAAGTATCAAATGATTGTGTACAAAATTAGGATATTGCATTATAAAATACTGCACCTACTAGTTTGCATGTATTAAAAATGCACTGCATAGGTGTGTCTTTAGGAGACATAGGTATTCACTATGTGCTGAGTCAGCTTGATGCAGATAAATAAATAAAGCACCCAGGGCCAGAGACATAAAGGCTTGGTTCTTAGCCTTTTATTGATGACTGTCTCTGTGACTCAAACATCTTCATTTTTGGGAGAGTCCAGCATGAAAATTTTCTGAGTGAATGTTTTAGTACCTGTATGTTTCTTCTTCTGTAAACGAAGAGGGTACTAAGTGTGGATGTTTCCTAGACCTTTTTTCCTTATGTTTTCTCTAAAAGCTTTAGTTTAGTTTTGTTTTTTTTTGTTATGAAAACATGTTAAGTTGATGCAATGAACTTTGAGGTTACTACACTGGAAATGTTGTATGGTCATATTCTTCCATAAATTCATTTCAAATTCTATTGAACCTCCTCCCATTCTGAGAGGCTGAATTCTGTGGAAAGAAGAATAAGGTTTTGGAACCAGAGACCTAGTTAAAAACCTTTCTTTGATCACTCTAAGTCTCAATTTCCTCATTCATAAATGGCTTAATTAATGTCTACTCTAAACGGTTATTGTGAGGATTAAATGAGATGTTTTTTTCCTGTTGCCGGTAGATTCTTACTCATGCAACCCCATGCATGTCAGAGTAGAATTACTCTCCCAGGGGTTTTCAGTGGTTGATTCTTCAAAAGTAGATTGTCAGGCCTTTCTTCTGAGGTGTCTCTGGGTGGATTCGAACCCCCAACCTTTCACTTAATGACGGAGTTTCTTAACAGTTTGCGCTTAAATGACATAATATATGTAAAGTACTCGCCCCAAAGTTAGGCACACAGTAAGTCATAAATAAATATTAGACTCCTTCTTCCCTATTCCTTACCCCTGAATTAGCTTCATAAAATTATTCTTTCTTTGGATAATTGATGTTTAATGATTTTCATTGAAAATGAGTCATTCCTATTGAAAACCTGAAACATGTCCCTAAATTACCAGAAGCATATTCAGGATAATTAGTTGTAATAAAGCAAGGTTTAATCACTTCCAATAATTACATCCTGGGCTGTTTGAAAAATGGAATCATTATATCTCTCTTGAATGCCTTTTTACATAATTGTCCTATTTGTTTCATCTAACACATTCAGACAAAAAGACACATCAGCTCATGTATGATTTCAATCTAGTTTATTTTTGATGCACAACAAACCGGAAGCAACAATAGTCATTTTGCTTAAGTGTTAACAGTATAGTACCTAACTTGTGAACAATTAAATGCTGATTTTTTCATTATATTTGGACTGAAGGAACTGCCAAAAATATTTTACACAGTCTGGAAGCCACTTGCACATTCATTGACAGATTTCTGAATTCCAGTATAAATTTATTTCCTTTGCATTTTTTTTGTCTCATATGCTGAATTTTATTTTTATTCTTATTATTTTACTTTTTTGATGATGATAGCTACAATTTATTCAACTAGTTTACTAGAAGCCAACAATGGTGCAAAGTGCTTCTGGAGCTGTATTGCTTTTTTTTTTTTTTCTTTAATTTTTATAGTGCTTTAAGTGAATGTTACAAACCAAGTCAGTCTCTCATACAAAAGCTTATATGCACCTTGCTATATACTCCTAGTTGCTCTCCCTCTAATGAGAGAGCACATTCCTTCCCTCCACTCTCTATTTTCATGTTCATTCGGCCAGCTTCTGACCCCCATTACCGTTCCATCTCTTCTCCAGACAGGAGCTGCCAACATAGTCTCATGTGTCTACTTGATCCAAGAAACTAACTCCTCCCGCAACAGTATCATTTTCTATCCCATAGTCCAGTCCAATCCCTGTCTGAAGAGTTGGCTTTGGGAATGGTTCTTGTCTTGGGCTAACAGAAGGTCTGGGGACCATGACCCCTGGGGCCTTTCTAGTCTCAGTCAGACCATTAAGTCAGGTCTTTTTACAAAAATTTGGGGTCTGCATCCCACTGCTCTCCTGCTCCCTCAGGGGTTCTCTGTTGTGTTCCCTGTCAGGGCAGTCATAGGTCGAAGCCAGGAACCACCTAGTTCTTCTGGTCTCAAACTAACATAGTCTCTAGTTTCTGTGGCCTTTTCTGTCTCTTGGGCTCGTAATTACCTCGTGTCTTCAGTGTTCTTCATTCCCTTCTGCTCCAGGTGGGTAGAGACCAACTGATGCATCTTAGATAGCGACTTGCTAGCATTTAAGACCCCAGACGCCACTCTCCAAAGTGGGATGCAGAATGTCTTCTTAATAGATATTATTATGCCAACTGACCTAGATGTTCCCTGAAACCATGGTCCCCAAACCCCCGCCCCTACTACACTGGCCTTCGAAGCCTTCAGTTTACTCAGGAAACTTCTTTGCTTTTGGTTTAACCCAGTTGTGCTGACCTCTCCTGTATTGTATATTGTCTTTCCCTTCACCTAAACTAGCTCTTATCTAATTAGTGAAAACCCCTCTCGTTTGCTCCCTCTCCACTCTCGTAACCAACAAAAAATATTTTCTTCTCTGTTTAAACTATTTTTCAAGTGCTTATAATAGTGGTCTCATACAATATTTGTCCTTTTGCAACTAATTTCACTCAACATAATGCCTTCCAGATTTCTCCATGTTACCAAATGTTTCATGGATTCATCATTGTTCTTTACCTATGCATCGTATTCCATTGTGTGGAATTTATTTATCCACTCATCGATTGATGGCACCTTGGTTTCTTCCATTTTTTTGCTGTTATAAACAGTGCTGCACTGACATGCGTGTGCATATGTTTTTTCATGTGAAGGCTCTTATTTCTCTAGGATATATTCCGAGGAGTGGGATTGCTGGATCCTATGGTGGTTCTATTTCTAGCTTTTTCAGAAAGCACCAAATCGATTTCCAGAGTGGTTGTACCATTTTACATTCCCATCAGCAGTGTATAAGTGTTCCAGTCTCTCCACAACCTCTCCAACATTTATTATTTTGTGTTTTTGGGATTAATGCCAGCCTTGTTAGAGTGAGATGGAATCTCATTGTTGTTTTGATTTGCATTTCTCTAATGACTTCTGATGGTGAGCATTTCCTCATGTATCTGTTAGCTACCTGAATGTCTTCTTTAGTGAAGTGTCTGTTCATATTTTTGCCCAGTTTTTAATTGGGTTATTTGTCTTTTTGTAGTTGAGTTTTTGCACTATCATATAGGTTTTAGAGATCCGGTGCTGATCGGAAATGTCATAGCTAAAAACTTTTTCTCAGTCTGTAGGTAATCTTTTTACTCTTTTGGTGAAGTGTTTGGATGAGCATAGGTGTTTGGTTTTTAGGAGCTCACAGTTATCTAGTTTCTTTTCTGCATGGTTAGTAATGTTTTGTATACTGTATATGTCACATATTAGGGCTTCTAACATTGTCCCTATTTTTTCTTCCATGATCTTTATCATTTTAGACTTTATATTTAGGTCTTTGATACATTTTGAGTTCGTTTTTGTGTATGGTGTGAGGTATGGTCTTGTTTCATATTTTTGCAGATGGATATCCATTTATTCCAGCACCGTTTGTTAAAGAGACTGTCTTTTCCCCATTTAACGGACTTTGTCAAATATCACCTGCTCATATGTGGATGGATTTATGTCTGGATTCTCAATTCTGTTCCATTGATCTATGTATCTGTTGTTGTACTAATACTAGGCTGTTTTGACTACTGTGGAGGTATAATAGCTTCTAAAATGAGGTAGAGTGAGGCCTCCCACTTCGTCCTTCTTTTTCAGTAATGCTGTACTTATCTGGGGCTTCTTTCCCTTCCGTATGAAGTTGGTGATTTGTTTCTCTACCTCATTAAAAAAATGTTAGTGGAATTTGGATCGGAATTCCATTGTATCTATAGATGGCTTTTGGTAGAATAAACATTTTTATAATGTTAAGTCTTCTTATCCATGAGCAAGGTATGTTTTTCCACTTATGTAGTTCTCTTTTGGTTTCTTGCAGTAGTAGTCTTATAGGTGTCTTTGTATAGGTCTTTTACATCTCTGGTAAGATTTATTCCTAAGTATTTTATCTTCTTGTGAGCTACTGTAAATGGTATTGATTTGGTGATTTCCTCTCAATGTTCTTTTTGTTAGTGTACATGAATCCAACTGATTTTTGTATGTTTATCTGCATCCTGATACTCTGCTGAACTCTTCTATTAGTTTCAGTAGTTTTCTTGAAGATTCTTCAGGGTTTTCTATGTATAAGATCATGTCATCTGCAAATAGGAATACTTTTACGTCTTCCTTACCAATCTGGATGCCATTTATTTCTTTATCTAGCCTAATTGCACAATGTTGAATAAGAGTAGAGGTAAAGGACATCCTTGTCTGGTTCCCATTCTTAAGGGGAATGCTTTCAGAATCTCTCCATTTATGATGATGTTGGCTTTGTATAAATGCCCTTTATTATATTGAGGAATTTGCCTTCTATGCCTATTTTGCTGAGAGTTTTTATCATGAATCAGTGTTGAACTTTGTCAAATGCCTTTTCTGCATCAATTGATAAGATCATGTGGTTCTTTTATATAATGGATTATATTAATTGTTTTTCTAATGTTGAACCAACCCTGCATACCTGGTATGAATCCCACTTGGTCATGGTGAATCTTTTTTTTTTTTTTTTTTGATGTGTTGTCGAATTCTATTGGCTAGAATTTTGTTGAGAATTTTTGCATCTATGTTCATGAAGGGTATAGGTCTGTAGTATTCTTTTTTTGTGGCATCTTTACCTGGTTTTGGTACCAGGGATATGCTCACTTCATAGAATGAATTTGGGAGTATTCCATCCTTTTCTATGTTCTGAAATACCTTTAGTAATAGTGGTATTAACTCTTCTCTGAAAGTTTGTTAAAACTCTGCAGTGAAGCCATCAGGGCCAGGGTTTTTTTTCATTGGGAATTTTTTTTATTTCTTTTTCAATCTCTTCTTTTGTTATGGGTTTATTTAGTTGGTCTACCTCTGTTGTATTAGTTTAGGTAGGTCGTGTGTTTCTAGGAATTCATCCATTTCTTCTTCTAGGATGAATTGGATAACTATGAAAAATTGTTTCATAGTTATCATATTGGATAACTATGAAAAATTTGTTAGAGTACAATTTTTCATAGTTATCCAATATGATTCTTTTAACTTCAGTTGGGTCTGTTGTAATATCGCCTATCTCATTTCTTATTCAGGTTATTTGTTTCCTCTCCTGTTTTTCTTTTGTCAGTTTGGCCAATGGTTTAACGATTTTCTTAATTTTTTCAAAGAACCAGCTTTTGGTCTAGTTAACTCTTTCAATTGTTTTTCTGTTCTCTATCTCATTTAATCCTGCTCTAATTTTTATTATTTGCTTTCTTCTGGTGCCTGAAGGTTTCTTTTGTTGCTCTCTTTCTATTTGTTCGGGTTGTACAGGTAATTCTTTGATTTTGGCCCTTTCTTCTTTTTGTATATGTGTATTTATTGATATAAATTGAGCTCTGAGCACTGCTTTCTTTGTGTCTCAAAGGTTCTGATAGAAAGTGTTTTCATTCTTGTTGGATTCTATTAATTTCTTTATTCCATCTTTGATGTCTTCTATAACCCAGTCATTTTTGAGTAGGGTATTATTCAGTTTCCAAGTGTTCGATTTTTTTACTTGCTTTTTCTGTTACTGATTTCTACTTTTACGGACTATGGTCAGAGAAAATACTTTGTGATGTTTCAATGTTTTGGATTCTGCTGAGGCTTGATTTTTTACCTAATATGTGGCCTATTCTAGAGAATGTTCCATGTGCATTGGAAAAGAAAGTATACTTAGTTGCTGTTGGGTGGAGTGTTCTGTATATGTCTATAAGGTTGAGTTGGTTGATTGTGGCATTTAGATCTTCCTTGTCTTTATTGAGCTTCTTTATGGAAGTCTTGTCCTTTACCAAAAGTGGTGTGTTGAAGTCTCCTATTATTATTGTGGAGGTGTTTATCTCAGTTTTCAGTGCTGTCAGAGTTTGTTTTATGTATCTTGCATTGCTGTCATTGGAGCATAAATATTTAATGTAGTTATATCCTCCTGGTATATTGTCCCTTTAATCATTACATAGTGTCTTTCCTTATCCTTTGTGGTAGATTTAACTTTAAAGTCTATTTTGTCAGAAATTAATATTGCTATTCCTGCTTTTTTTGTGTGATTGTTTTTGCTTGATACATGTTTTTCCATCCTTTGAGTTTTAGTTTGTTTGTGTTTCTAAGTCTAAGGTGTGTCTTCTGTAGGCAGCATAAAGATTTATCATGTTTTGCAATCCATTCTGCCACTCTCTGTCTCTTTATTGGTGCATTTAGTCCATTTACATTCAATGTAATTATGGATAGGTATTTTTTTTTTTTTATGAGTTTAGTGCTGTCATTTTGAGGCCTTTTTTTGTGTGTGCTGTTGACGGTTTCTTTTTCCTACTTAATTTCTTGTGCTGAGTGGTTTATCTTTATATATTGTCTTTTCCTCTTATTCATTGTTGTTGATTTTGTTTCTGCTGAGTCTCTGTTTTTTTATTGTATCTTATTTTGATGAGTAGGGTTGTTAGTCTCTGTTGTGGTTACCTTAACATTTACCCCTATTTTTCTATGTTTAAACCTAACTTTTATTTCTTTATATTGCCTTGTTTTCCTATCCATATGAAAGTTCTATAACTACATTTTTTAGTCCCTCTTTATTGTTTTAATGTTGTCTTCTTTTACATAATGACATCACTGTCTCCCTGTTTTGAACTTTTTTTTAATCTTGATTTATTTTGTGATTTCCCTATCTGGGTTGACATCTGATTGCTCTGTCCAGTGTTCTATTCTTGGGGTGATATCTGATATTATTGATTTTCTAACCAGAGAACTTGCAGTTTTATTATTTCTTGTAGTTTTAGTTTGGTTTTTATGAATTCCCTAAACTTCTGTTTATCTGGAAATGTCCTAATTTTGCCTTCATATTTGAGAGACGGTTTTGCTCAATATGTGATACTTGGCTAGCAATTTTTTCTTTCAATGCTTTGTATAAGTCATCCCATTGCCTTCTTGCCTGCATGGTTTCTGCCAAGTAGTCCAAGCTTATTTTTATTGACTCTCCTTTGTAGGTGACTTTTCTTTTATCCCTAGCTGCTCTTAAAATTCTCTCTTTATCTTTAGTTTTGGCAAGTTTGATTATCATATGTCTTGGTGACTTTCTTTTAACATTTACCTTATATGGAGTTCGATGAGCATCTTGCATAGATATCATTTCATCTTTCATGATATCAGGGAAGTTTTCTGCCAACAAATCTTCAACAATTTTCTCTGTATTTTCTCTTACCCCTTCCTATTCTGGTACTCCAATCACCCATAGGTTTTATCTCTTGGTAAACTTCCACATGATTCTTAGAGTTTCTTCATTTTTTTTTAATTCTTTTATCTGATTTTTCTTCAAATATATTGGTGCCAAGTGCTTTATCTTCAGCCTCACCAATTCTGCCTTCCACTTGCTCATTTCTGCCCCCTGACTCTCTATTGAGGTGTCTAATTCTGTAATTTTATTGTTAATTTTCTGAATTTCTGATTGCTCTCTCTCTATGGATTCTTGCAGCTTATTAAATTTTTCATCATGTCCTTGAATAACATTTTTAGTTTCTTCAACTCCTTTATCTGTGTGTTCCTTGGCTTGTTCTGCGTATTGCCTGATCTCCTTCCTGATCTTGTTTCTGATGTCTTGAAGAGTTCTATATATTAATTTTTTGTATTCTGCACCTGGTAATTACAGGAAGGCACCTTCATCCACAAGATCCCTGGATTCTTTATTTTGAGAGGCTGTTGAAGCAATCGTGGCCTGCTTCTTTGTGTGATTTGATATTGACTGTTGTATCTGAGCCATCTATAAGTTATTGTATTAGTTTGTTTGTTTACTGTATCCTAGCTTCTTGTTTTGTTTTGTTTTGATATGCCCAAATAGGTTGCTTGAGTGAGCTAGCTTGATTATTTTTGACTTTGAAGCTTTAATGTCCTGTCACCAGATGGCTAGAGCTGTTTTCAAGTATATCAGCCTAGAAGTCCATTCACTTTTCTTGTATGGATTCAGCTCAGGTGTCCAGGTAGTTGGTCATGAAGTGTGTGATACAGGCTCTGTCCTACAGTCTTAGAGAGGCAGGGTGATTGGTGTAGGTACAGGTATCTGGTTGCAGCATGGGGTCACGCTCTGAACAAGGCAGTTGGCTGACAAACATCCCTGAGTGTCTGTGAGGAAAGGGCATCCCTGTTCCCTAGAGTGCACAGGTGGGTGGGTTTTGCAGACAGACCTTGGGCACCCAGTGCTTTTGGTTGTAAGCCTGGGAGACACCAGTTTTCCTTGGACCCCTGTTGTGGGTGGCTGGGTGACCTGAGTGGAGCCACCAGTCCTTAGACCCCTGATGTGGGTAGGTGAGGACCCTGTTTAATAGGAAAAGCAGTGTCAAATATGAAACACCCACCTCTCCATCACACAGCTGAAACAGTTGCAGACTGCCAACAAGGACCTATTTTCCTGAAATAGGCCCAAACAGGTCCATGCAGGGAGGAAGTTATTCAAAGTCCATGGCTCGTTTATGTCTGGACAGGAGCCGTTTCTGTCCTGAGCTCCCCAGGTTAGTATTGCTGACAGATTATCTTTTCCCCCTGATGTGAATTTATTCCTTCTCCAAGGCTGGGAGAATGGCTCAGAGTGCACAACAGGACCTATCTCAGGCCCAGAGAAATTGACAGCCACTGAAGCCAGCCTGTGGGTGGGAGGCATAGTAAAACATACGCAAGTACTTAGCTTTTGCTGACAGCGCCGTTCCGTCTCTGGTTCTGGAGATGTGAGTAGGCTGTGTGGCTGGCTGTTTCTCCCTGAGGAAACTGTGGCAGAACACTACCACTAGCCTGCTGCAGTTGCTCCCAGGTATGTTGCATGGAGAATCCTGGTGATTCAGGTCCAACAACTTCTCTCTTCTTCTGAGCCTTCTCTCCCTCACCTTGCCACTTAGTCCATTTTCTAACTTTGTCTTTGATGTTCATGGCTTCTAGTTTGTCATAAATGCAGTTGTTTCACTTGTTTTTTCAGGTCTTTGTTGTAAAAGAGTTCCCAGAAGTGTCTAGCTACTCCACCATCTTGGCCCTGCCTCCTCTGAATTCTGAATTTTATTTTTCATGTGTGTACCTAATGTCTAAAATTTGATAATCATTATGTCTTCAGTATTGCAAATACATTTAAAATCACCATCCTATAATTTATATCTTAATACACAAAATATGGCCTTAGAAGGAACGAGAGAATTTAATAAACATTCTTTTATAAGAATCCAGCAAGACTAGATTTATTGTAAATGGATAATTTTATACTTTCTTGAATCTTTTAAATATTGGCAAGAGTGAGCACATAGAGAAGGCCTTGCAGTTTATAAAGCACTTGACTACATACCACCTTATATGATTTGCATCTCATCCCAGAGGTAGACAACACCATTATTTTACTTTATAGGTAAAAAAAAAAAAACTGATTCTCAAAGAAATTAAGTGATGACTTAGATTTTGGATATTGTAAGTGGTGAATTTGGGACCAGAACTCAAGTTTCTAACTCCACATATCATCCTCTTTAAACCACTCAACGTACTCTCCCTTCTGTCCATTTAGATAGATAGATAAATAAGATAGATTAGATTGATGATAAATGATAGGTAGATAAGCTGCCATGGAGTTTACACTGACTCACGGCAATCCTACCTATAACAGAACAAAATGTTGCCCCGCCTGTATCATCTTCATAATTGCCTGTATGTTCCAGTCCATCATTGAGGCTATTGTGCCAATCCGCCTCACTGAAGGTCTCCCTCGCCCTTTCTGGCCCTCTACTTCACCAAACCGGATATCCTCCTCTAACAATTGATCCTTCCTTATAACAAGTCCAAAGCTAGTGAGTTGAACAATGTGCTGCTGTGATCCATAAGGTTTTTATCTGCTAATTTGTTTTGATATTGACAGCCTTTTCTTCCTAGTCTGTGTTAGTCTGGAAGCTCTGCTGAAACCTGTTCATAATGGAAGACTCTGCTAGTATTTAAAATGCCAATGGCATAGCTTCCAGCATCACAGCAGCATGGAAGCCACCACAGTATGACAAACAGAAAGGTGGTGGCTGCCTAACTTAGGAGAGTTTAAATAAATATAATACATTGACTTGCATCATTGGCCTTCTCCCATTCAGAATAATATTAATAGAGGCAAATATAAAAGTTCTTGAATTATTAACATTGTATGTGAAGACAGGCATAATACCCCAACCATAATACCATTATCTCAAGTAAGGAGTACAACAATGTAATAGAAAACTGAATCCACTAAAAAAGCAAAATTTAGATTCTTCTAAGATTGATGTAGGAAGAAAAATCTCCAGTTGCAAATGATTATTTGCTCAGCATTTCAACATCACATTTCTACTCCTCACCATCTTCTTAATTGTTTGCTTTAACTATTGTTTACTTCAAAATGTCAGTCCTTAGGAATACACAGCCTTCCTGTACACCTTTAGTAAAAGCACAGTCCTAATCAAAACCCCAGCAAGTTATTTTGTAGATATTGACAAACTGACTCTAAAGCTCATATGGAAAGCAAACGACCCAGAAGAGCTAACATAATACTGAAGAAGAACACAGTTGGAAGACCAACACTACCCAACTCTGAGGTTTATTATAAAGCTACCATGATCAAGAGAGTGTGGTATTAAGAAAGAAATAGACAAATAGATTAGTGGAACAGAATAAAAACACAGACATAGAGCCACACAAATGAAGTCATCTGATCCCTGACAAAGGAGCAAAGGCATTTCAATGGAGGAAGGACAGTCTTTTCAACAAACAGTGTTGGAACAATTGGACATCTACCTGCAAAATAAATAAATAATAATCTCAATCTAGACTTTATATATTTCACAAAAATTTACTCAAAATTAATGATAGACCTAAATATAAGATGCAACACTATATTACCTACAGAAGATAATATAAGACAGAATCTAGGTGACCTAAGGTTTGGCAATGACTTTTTAGATACAATACCAAAAGCACAATCCATAAAATAAAAAATTCATAAGTTGGACCTCATTTAAAAAAAAAAAAAAAAAACTTCTGGGATAGATAGACACTGCTATGAGGATCAAAAGATGAACCACAGAGTAGGAGAAAATATTTCCAAAACACATATATGATAATGTATTTGTATCCAAAATATACAAAGAACCCTTAAAACTGAACAATTCAGTTACAAAATGGTCAAAAGATCAGAATAGGCTCCTTACCAAAGAACATATACAGATAACAAATAAGCATAAGAAAAGATGTTTAACATCATACATCATTTGGGAATTGCAAATTAAAAAAATGTGAAATACCATTGAGCACATATTATTGTTATTAAGTGTCATGCAGTTGGTTCCAACTAATAGTGACCCACCCCTAAAGCGTCTGTCAGTTTGTCATACTGTGGGGACTTGTGTGTTGCTGTGATCCTGGAAGCTATGCCACCGGTATTCAAATACCAGCAGGGTCACCCGTGGTGTACAAGTTTTAGCTGAGCTTCCAGATTAAGACAGACTAGGAAGAACAATCTGGCAGTCTACTTCTGAAAAGAATTAACTAGTGAAAACCTTATGAATAGCAGTGGAACATTGTCTGATAATAGTGCTGGAAGATGAGCTCCCCAGGCTGGAAGGCACTCAAAAGATGACTGGGGAAGAGCTGCCTGCTCAAAGTAGAGTCAACCTTAATGATGTGTATGGAGTCAAGTTTTGGGGACCTTCATTTGATGATGTGGCAGGACTCAAAATGAGAAGAAACAGCTGCAAACATCCATTAATAATTGGAACATGGAATGTACAAAGTGTGAATCCAGGAAAATTGGAAATCGTCAAAAATGAAATGGAATGCATAAAGATCAATATCCTGGGCATTAGTGAGCTGAAATGCACTAGTATAGTTCATTTTGAGTCAGACAGTCATATGGTCTACTATGCCAGGAATGACAGCTTGAAGAGGAATGCCATTGCATTCACCGTCAAAAAGAACGTTTCAATATCTATCCTGAAGTACAATGCTGTCAGTGATAGGATAATATCCATAAGCCTAGAAGGGAGATCAGTTAGTAAGACTATTATTCAAATTTATGAGCCAACCACAAAGGCCAAAGATGAAGAAATTGAAGATTTTTACTAACTTCTGCAGTCTAAAATTGATTGAACATACAATCAGGATGCACTGATAATTACTGGTGATTGGAATGCAAAAGTCGAAAACAAAGAAGGATTGGTAGCTGGAAAATATGGCCTTGGTGACAGAAACGATGCCAGAGATCACATGATTGAATTTTACAGGACCAATGATTTCTTCATTGCAAATACTTTTTTTCATCAACATAAATGACAACTGTACACATGGACCTCAGCAGATAGAATACACAGGAGTTAAATCAATTACATCCGTGGAAATAGACAGTGGAAAAGCTCAGTATCATCAATCATCAATCAGAACAAGACCAGGGGATCAGATTCATCAATTACTCATATGCAAGTCCTAGTTGAAACTGAAGAAAATTAGAACAAGTTCACGAGAGCCAAAGTACAACCTTGAGTAAATCCCACCTGAATTTAGAGACCGCCTCAAGAATAGATTTGGAACACTGAACACTAATGACCAAAGACCAGACAAGTTGCAGAATGGCATCAAAGACATCATATATGAAGAAAGCAAGAGGTCATTGAAAAGACAGGAGAGAAAGAAAAGACCTAAATGGATGTCAGAAGAAGTTCTGAAACTTGCTCTTGAACGTCAAGTAGCTAAAACAAAAGGAAAAAATGATGAAGTAAAAGAGCTATACAGAATATTTCAAAGGATGGCTCGAGAAGACAAAGTAAAGTATTATGATGACATGTGCAGAGACCCGGAGATAGAAAACCAAAAGGGAAAAACACACTCAGCATTTCTCAAGCTGAAACACAGAAGAAAAAATTTAAGCCTCAAGTTGCAATACTGAAGTATTCTACAGGGAAAATATTAAATGATGCAGGAAACATCAAAAGAAGATGGAAGGGATATACAGAGTCACTATACCAAAACAAACTGGTCGACATTCAATCATTTCAGGAGGTAGCATATGAGCAGGAGCCAATGGTACTAAAGGAAGAAGTCCAAGCTACACTGAAAAAAAAAAAAAAAAGAGACGGAATACCAATTGAGATGTTTCAGCAAACGGATACAATGCAGGAAGTGCTCATTCATCTATGCCAAGAAATTTGGAAGACAGCTACCTGGCCAACTGACTGGAAGAGATCTATATTTATGCCTAGTCCCGAAAAAGGTGATTCAACTTAATCACCTTTTTGATTCAGAAATTATTGAACAATATCATTAATATCATAGGCAAGGAAAATTTTGCTGAAGATCATTCAAAAGCAGCTACAGCAGTATATTGACAGGGAACTGGCAGAAATTCAAGCCAGATTTAGAAGAAGACATAAACCAAAAATACCAAACCCAGTGCCGTTGAGTAGATTCGACTCATAGTGACCCTACAAGACAGAGTAGAACTGCCCCGTGGTGTTTCCAAGGAGCGCCTGGTGGATTTGAACTGACAACCCTTTGGTTAGCAGCTGTAGCACTTAACCACTACACCACCAGGGTTTCTAAGAAAAGGACATAGAACCAAGCATATCCTTGCTGATGTCAGATGGATCCTGGCTTAAAGCAGAGAATACCAGAAAGACGTTTCTCTGTTTTTTCTTGACTATGCTAAGGCATTCGACTGTGTGGATCATAACAAATTATGGATAACATTGCTGAGAATGGGAATTCTGGAATACTTAATTGTGTTCATAAGGAATCTGTACTGGGATCAACAGGCAGTCATTTGAACAGAACAAGTGGATGCTGCAAGGTTTAAAGTCAGGAAAGGTGTGCGCCAGGGTTGTGTATTTTTACTTATTCATTCAATGTGTATGCTGAGCAAATAATCTGAGAAGCTGGACTATATGAAGAAGAACAGTGCATTAGGAACGGAGGAAGACTCATTAACAACCTGCGTTATGCAGATGACACAACCTTGCTTGCTGAAAGTGAAGCACATACAGATGAAGATCAAAGACCACAGCCTTCAGTATGGATTACACCTCAACATAATGAAAACAGACATACTCACAACTGGACCAATAAGCAACATAGTGATAAATGGAGAAAAGATTGAGGTTGTCAAGGATTTCATTTTGTTTGAATCTACAATCAACACCCATGGAAGCAGCAGTCAAGAAATCAAAAGACACACTGCATTGGAAAAATCTGCTGCAAAAGACCTATTTAAAGTGCTGAAAAGCAAAAATGTCACCCTGAGGACTACAGTGCCCTGACTGACCCAAGCCATGTTATTTTCAATCACCTCATATGCATTGGAAAGCTGGACAATGAGTAAGGAAGACCGAAGAAGAACTGACACCTTTGAATTGTAACATTGGTGAAGAATACTGAATATACCATGGACTACCAAAAGAATGAACAAACCTGTTTTGGAAGCAGTACAACCAGAATGCTCCTTAGAAGCAAGGATGGTGTCTTAGTTATTTAGTGCCGCTATAACAGAAATACCACAAATGATGGCTTTAACGAAGCAAAATTTATTTTCTCACAGTAAAGAAGGCTTAAAGTCCAAATTCAGGGCATCTGCTCCAGGGGAAGGCTTTCTCTGTCTGTTGGCTCTGAAGGAAGGTCCTTCTCGTCAATCTTCCCTTGGACTAGGAGCTTCTTTGTGCAGGAACCCTGGGTCCAAAGGATGCGCTTCACTCCCGGTGCTTCTTTCTCGGTGGCATGAAGTCTCCACTCTCTGCTAGCTTTCCTTTCCTTTTATCTCTTGAGAGATAAACGGTCTTGCAGACCACACCCCAGGGAAACTCTCTTGACATTGGATCAGGGATGTGACCTGGTAAGGGCGTTATAATCCCACCCTAATCCTCTTTAACATAAACTCACATTTCTACCCTAATCCTCTCTAATGTAAAGTTACAATCACAAAATAGAGGGCAACCACACAATACAGGGGATCATAGCCTAGCCAAATTGATACATACATTTTTGGGAGGACATAGTTCATGACAGATGGTGAGACTACATCCCACATACTTTGGACATGTCATCAAGAGGGATCAGTCCCTGGAGAAGGACACCATGCTTGGTAAAGTAGAGGGTCAGTGAAGACGAGGAAGACCCTCAACTAGATGGATTGACACAGTGGCTGCAACAATGGGCTCAAGCATAGCAACAACGAGAGGAAGACGCAGGCCTGTGCAGTGGTTTCTTCTGTTGTGCATAGGGTCACTGTGACTGGAAGGCACCTAACAACAACAATAGCGGCCTTGTGTACAAGAGAATGAACCCTTGACCTGTCCTGTGCCATCCTCACAATCGCTGCTATATTTGAACCCATTGTTGCAGCTACTGTGTTAGTTCATCTTATTAAAGGACTTCCTCTTTTTCACTGACCCTCTACCAAGCACGAAGTCCTTCTCTGGGGACAGATCCTTCCTAATAACATGTCCAAAGTACAGGTGACAAAATCTCACCACCCTTACTTCTAAGGAGCATTCTGGCTGTACTTCTTCCAAGACAGATTTGTTCATTTCTGGCAGTCCATGGTATAGTCAATATTCTTCACCAACACCATAATTCAAAAGCACCGATTCTTCTCTGGTCTTCCTTACTAATTGTCCAGCTTTTGCGTTCACACGAGATGATTGAAAAAACCATGGTTTGGATCAGGGAAACTTTAGTCCTCAAGGTGACATCTTTGTTTTTAAATATTTTAAAGGTGTCTTTTGCAGCAGATTTGCCCAATGCAACATGTCATTTGATTTCTTGACTTCTGTTTCCATGGGCATTGATTGTGGATCCAAGTAAAACAAAATCTTTGACAATTTCAAACTTTGCTCTGTTTATTGCTTATTGGTCCAGTTGTGAAGATTTTTGTTTTCTTCATGCTAAGGTATAGGCCATACTCAAGGCTGTAGTCTTTGATCTTCATCAGTAAGTGCTTCAAGTCCTCTTCACTTTGTAAGCAAGGTTGTTTTATCCACATATCAAAGGTTGTTAATGAGTTTTTCTCCAATCTTGATGGTGCATTCTTCTTCATATAGCCCAGTTCCTTGGATTTTTTGCTTAGCATAAAGATTGGATAAGCATAGTGAAAGGATACAACCCTGACACACACCATTCCTGACTTTAAACCATGCAGTATTCCCATGTTCTATTTGAGTAACTGCCTCTTGTTCTATGTACAGGTTGCACCTGAGTACAATTAGATAATTCCTCTTCTGTATGAAGAATCTCCATCTTCTGGCCCCCTCTTCTAACCCAGAAGTGTGACCTCGCACTTCAGTCACCCAGTCAGCGCTACCCTGTGGGGGATAGCAAGCTGTTGGTGGTACCCTGGGAGGAAAAAGGGGGCTGGTCACCCCAGACAGTGTCAAAGGAAGCTGGGGTATTTGGGGCCATGTAGATGCCTTTCTTACTCAATTTTAGTCACTTGTATAAAATACCAAATAAAGCAATAGAGGAAACTTAAAAAAAAAAAAAAAAAAAAACAGAATGGAGAAGTCCAAAACACTGACAACACTAAATGCTCACCAGGAGGTGGAGTGAAAAGAGCTATTGTTCGTTGTGGGCAAAACTGCAAAATGGTTCAGTCACTTTGGAAGACAGCCTGGCAGTATTATACAAAGCTAAATACAGGCTTAGCTTATCATTCAGCAGTAACAGTCCTAAGTATTTACCCAAAGAAGTTGAAAGTGTATGAGCACATAAAAACCTGCACAGGAAGCTTTGTTAATAATTGCCAAAAATTGGAAGTGATTGAGATATCCTTCAACAGGTGAAAGGAAAAACAAACTGTGGTATATCCATACCATGGAATATTATTCAGTGTTAAAGAAATGAGTTACCATGCTGGGAAAAGGCATAGAACCTTAACTGTATATTGCTAAGTGAAAGAAGCCAGTGTATGAAAGCTACATACGGAATGATTCCAACTATATGTCATTCTGGTAGAGGCAAAATTAAAGACAGTAAAAAGATCAGCAGTTTCTAGGGGCTCGGGGAGGAAAAGGGAAGAATGAATAGTTGAAAGACAGGGCATTTTTTAGAGTGATGAAACTGGTCTGTATAATGCTGTCTAGTGGGCACAGCATTATACATTTAGCAAAACACACAGGATTGTACAGCACTAAGAGTGTTATGACTAGTATTAACTAAATTATGACATTAGTTAATAATAATGCATCAGTAGTGTTTCATCAGTTGTAACAAAAGTACCCTGCAAATGGAAGGTGTTAGTAATAAAAGAGTGTGCAAGGGACAAAGGGAATACATGGAACTCTATTTTCTGGATAATTTTTGTCCAAACCTGCTGTAATTTCTGGGAAATTTCTATAAATAATTGTCTATTATTAATAAATAAATAATTGGATATAGGGCAAAGGCTGGGTTTTGGTTCTGTAAGCAGACATAATCCATTTCTGAGATCTAGTGTTTACTAATGAAATAATGAGGTAATTTACTTGAGGTCTCTAAGCTCCATTTTCATCTCTGGAAATAGAGAACTAATAAGTGCATCCTTAAATTTTCTGTTAAAGACAAAAAGAAAACCTCTAGTTAGTTGAAACACAAAGATTTTAGGTATTTACAAAATCCATTAAATGAACAAAAGAATAAATATTAGGTTGAGCTTCAAGGAACAACATTCAGACCCCAGAATCTCTTTTCCTTTTTTATAATCTCTAAAACTGACACATAGCCATAGCAAGTCATGGAATCAAGAAGCTTTTGGCCACAGGACCATATGGTGATGAATATAGATGCCTTATAGCTTGTCTCTCCATCCACCTAACTTTGTTTCAAATTCTAGTCATGTGCAAGTACATCATAATAGCAAAGCCTCAAGAATATCCAGAAATTCAGTTATAAACAGGCTCCCAAAAAATTAACTTTTTAGCTCCCCAAAGAAAGCAAAATAAAAGAAAATTAGAATAGATATTTAGCCAGCTGATCTATGTAATAATAGCGCATCCTTCAGAATTATATTGGGATGGTTATGTTAGAAAATACATACGAAGTCATGGGCCACTGTCTGTAAAGTCTCCAAAGAACAACTGCTGATGTACACTTTGAGTTCACTGGACTCTCACCCACCTGTACTTTATCCAATGCCCCAATCTCTGACTCACTACTCAGCAAAGAATAACCACTTATGCGCACCGATAGTCCATTGCACCCTCATCCACCTGTAAATGCTACATTCAAGCTTTCCACCTTGTATTTCAGCTGAGCCAAAGGAAGCTAAGGACCTGCATTCAGAGGACAGTGGATGCAGCCCAACTGCAGCCCCTACATTTATACCCTCTTCCTTCACCACTCCACTTAAAAAAAGGGCAGCTGCCTCACAGTACTCAGTGTCTACTAGACAAGTGCTCACCTGTGAACCATACACGCAAGCTCTCCACCTTGGATTCCCAGACCACCCAAGAGCAGCCACAAACCAGCAGCGTTTTTGAGTCTTCTGGATCCTCACCCACCTGCAGACCATGAATCCACTATCTCTACCTCTGACTCCATGCTCAGCAAAAGGCAGCTGCTAATGTACACTGAGAGTTCCCTGGTGCTCACCAACCTGCGTGTCCAAAATCTAAGCTCCCCACCTTAGACTCCACTCAGAGCCAAGGGCAGCAATTGGATGCACTTGGAGTCCCTAGACCTGCCTCCCCCCTCAACTGTGGCCTCTCCATCTCAGCCCTCCACCTTCTAGACACTACTCAGCAAAGGGTAGCCAGGCATCTGCATTCAGATACTCCTCAGCATCCCACCCACCAGCAAGATCAACCACTTCTCCTACCCCAGGGTCTTACCTTCTAGCCTGCACCTCCTAATATTGGTAAGCTTGGGGCTGTCAGCACAACTGTCTGGGTGAGGTAGCCACAGACAAGGTCAATAGTGGAATAGCATTCAGAGTCCAATGGATCCCCGCCCCATTGTAGTCCCTCCTTCTCCACCCTCACATTTTCCACCCTACTTAAAAAAGGTTGGTTGCTAACCAGCACTCAGCCTCACCTGAACCATTGTCTGCCTTTAAACCAAACATCCAGGCTATCTACTTTGACCTACATGTGTAGTCACTGACCAGCACTCATTGTCCCTTGAATACCCTTTCATCTGCATATGAAACAACCAAGCTTTCCACCTTGGACCCTTGATTCAGCCAAACGCAGTCACTGACCATCATTCTGAGTACACTAGACCCCTGCTTACCTATGGACCATAAAAACAACATCTCCACCTCTGACTCTTCACATAGAAAATAAAACTGTTGATGTCCACTGAGAGTTCATTGGGTGCTCACCTGCCTGCATAACCTCTTTTCAAGCTTTCCAACTTGGATTTCTCACCCATGTCAAGGGGAGCCACCACCCAGCATTCAGTGACCCAAGGACACTTACCCAATTGCAGCCCCTCCATTCACACCTCTGCCTTTACCACCTCATTTATACAAGGGCAGCTGCTATCACTCAGCGTTCCTTGGGCCCTTACCTACCTATGAACTCCCATCAAAGATCTGTGCTTTCAAGTCTCAACGCAGCCAAAATCAACCCCAGACCAGCGTTCAAAGGCACGTGGACTCTTGCCCCACTGTAGTCCCTCTACCCCCAACCTCTGTCTTCTCTATTCAGCATCCCCTGGATCATTGTCTACCTTCAAAATCTGTATCCAAGCTCCCCACCTTGGATGCCACATTTAACCAAGGGCAGTCACCAACTTGTGTTTACTGTCCTCTGGACTTGCACCTGCCAGAGGATCCTCTGGACTCTCTAATCAGCCAAGGGCATCCAAGATTCAGAATTCAGAGGCCCAAGGACATGCAATCATTTGCTGAACCCAAATCTGACACCTTTGCCTCGAAATCCCACTCACTCTAGGGGCATCCGTCAATCCATATCAAGCATCCACTGAACCTTTGCCCAACTAATGACCTCAAATCCAAGGTCTCCTCTTCTATGTTCCTACTTAGCAAAGACCAATCACTGAAGTGCAATGAGCATTATCAGAACCTCCATCTTCCTGCATATCCTACATCTGAGCTCTCTGCATTCCGGCCCCCACTCAGCCAATGACAGCCACAGATCATCATTCAGAGGCCCATGGGCCCCAACCACCACTACAGTCTCTCCACCCCCAACCTCTTCCTTCTCTACCAACTTAAAAAAGAAAAACCACCAACAAGCACCCAACATTTCCTGGATCATCCGTCTTCGAACTCTATATCAACTTTGGACTCTATGCTTAAGTAAGGGTAGTCACTCAACCTGTATTGAACATCTCCTAGACTCCTTCCTGGCTTAAGACTCTTCAGACTTTCCAATCAGCCAAGGGAAGCCAAGATTCAGAATTTAGAGGCTTATGGACTTGTACTCAACTGTAGATCTCCCAATCCAATATCTTTGCCTTGTACTCCCTGCTCACCCAAGGGCAGCCACCAGCCTGTAATTGGAGTCCACTGGGCCCTCTCCAGCCTATGGACTGTAAATCTAAGCTTTGTACATTAGAAGCCACAGACCAGCATTTAGAGGTCCCTGGAACCCTGCCCCACTGAAGCTCCTCTATCCCCAACCTCTTCCTTCATAACCATGCTTAAAAAATGGCAGCTGCAGACCCACACTCAGAATCCCCTGGAATGTCACCAAATTTGGATTCCCCATTTGAAGCTCTATACATTGGAGCCCCTACTCAGTCATGGATCAGCACTCAGAGATCCATGAACACCTACTCACCTGCAAGCCCTCTATTCCCACCCTCTGCCTTTGCCATACTGCTTAAAAAAGGGCAGCCGTGGACACCTACTGTGAATTTCCTAGACTGCCTCCCACCTTGGGATCTTCCATCCAAGCTCTGCACCTTCAAACTCTCACTCACCCAAGAGTAGCTAGTTACTTGCCTTTTGAGTCCACTGAACACTTGCCTTCTGGCATATTGTAAATCCAATGTTTCATCGCTGATTCCATGTTCAGCAAAGAGCAACAGCTGACATACACTGAAATTACCCTGGAATGTCATCCGTCTGCAGATCCCAATCGAAATTTCAAACTTTGGATTTCCCATTCAGTCAGTCAAGGGAAGTTATGGATCAACACTGAGGGTCTTATGGACCCACACCAAACTGGCGCTTCTCCATCCCCATCTCCTGCCTTTGTCACCTGGCTTATAAAAGGGTAGGCATTGAGCAGCACTCATAGTCCCCTGGGCCTTCACCTGCCTGCAGACTCCCCACTCAAGCTCTTTATATTCAAGCTTCAGTTCAGCCAAGGTGAACTCCTGGTTTCAGAGGTGATGCTGATGTGATTAGTATATAGTGATACAATAGCATAACGTCAGATGTTGATAAAGTTTATGGGGAAAATTAGAAAAGGAAAGAAGAGGAAAAGGGAGGAAGGTACAAACTGAAAAGGAATATTTGGAGACAACCTGAAGTAGGTGGGGCTGAACATCACAGTAATGACTTTCCACTTTTTACACTTGGACATCTGGGCTGTGACTCCCAACTAGGCAGAGGAAGCATTTCAGACTCATTTCATGTCAGGTTGGAAACCCCAGCCTCCTGCACTGGGTGGAGTTCTGAGGGGTGGGGTCAGAGAACAGAGTGGGTACAACTGTGATAACTACAAAGTGATACCAAGAATCCCTCCTATCAGTTGTATAGACCCCTACACCGTCATACCCAGGAACATCAGCCTCCTGGATGCAGAAAAGGGCCAGGAACCTGAGGGTGATCCAGAGATGATCAACCTTTCCTTCACCTGTAAAATTTCTTTAATAGGTATAAGAGTTTCAATTTTTCTATTTCATATTGGGAGTATGTGTTGTTCCAGACATTGGTCCATTTCACCTAAGTTGTCAAATTTATGTATTTAGAGTTGTTCTTAGTATTTCCTTATTATTCTTTTGATATCTGCAGTGTCTGAATTGATAACCTATGTTTTATTCCAGACATTGATAATTTGTATCTTTTTTCTTTTTTTCCCTTGTCAGTTTTGCTAGAAATTTGTCAATTTTTTTGATTTAGAGTCAAATCTTTGTTTCATTGATTTTAACTATTGTTCCTTTTTTCAATTGTATTAATTTCTGCTCTAATTATTTCTTTCTTTCTGCTCATTTTGGATTTATTTTGTTCTTGTTTTTCTAGTATCTTAAGGTAGAAGTTTACATTTTTTTTATTTGAGACCCTTCCTCTTTCCTTTTTCAAGAATTTAAAGATAATGATTTTTCCTCTCAGCATTGCTTTCGCTGCATGCCGCAGATTTTGTTATTTGTATTTTCATTATCATTCAGCTCCATATTTATCTACCTTGAGACTTGCTCCTTGACCCATATATTATTTAGAAGTGTGGTGTTTAGTTTCCAAGTATTTGGAGATTTTCTTATAGTCTTTCTTATATTAACTTTTAGTTTAATTCCATTGTGATTGGAAAAGACACTGTGTGATTTTGATTCCTTTTAAATGTTTTGAGCTTTGTTTTAAGGGTCAAGATAGGGTCTATTTTGGTAAATGTTCCATCAGCTTTTGTAAACATGTGTTCTGTGGTTGTTGGGCGGAGTGTTGTATAGATGCAGTTAGGACTTATTGGTTGATGGTATGGTTGAGTTCTTTTGTATCTTTGCTGATTTTTAGTTGTTGTATCATTTATTGAGAGATGACCTGATGAAATAAGAATGGTAGAAAAGTGAATGATTTATTATTTTTTGTACTTTTTTATATTTCATACAATTTTATCATACAATTGCATCATTTTTATAAAATCAATACTATTTAAACATATTTAAAGAAACTTAGTGAGTCTTGGGAAACAATTCCCAAGAACGTTTACCCTAATGATAGTCCATTACAGCCCTGGAAGTAGATAATTATTCACGGGAAAATTCCCCATGGAAGTCCCTCTTTCTCCATGGTAAGTGGATCCAGTATACTATTTCTCTGATTCAAATCCTGGTAGAAAAATCATCTTAACCTGGTTTGGGTTCAAATATATCTGATCTTTGTTGCTTCCTCATCTCACCCATCTCCTCCCATAACTTTGCAAGGTAATAGAGGAGATGATCACTGCCCCCTATTCTGCAATGCACCAATGATTGGCAGGTGTGGAGATATCAGAGCATGAGCACTGACAGGACGATTCAATTGCTGCTTAGCCTGGCCTCTTCAAACCAAAACCAAACCCACTGCCCATGAGTTGATTTCAGCTCTTAGCAAACCTATAGGAGAGTAGAATACCCCATAGTGTTTCCCAGGCTATAATCTTTACTGGAGCAGACTGCCACGTCTTTTTCCCACAGAGCAGCTGGTAGGTTTGAACTGCCAACCGAGAGGGCTCCTTGCCTGGCCACTACATGGGTACATTGAACAAGATATACTGCTGTTAGTCCCTTTCTGTATTAAGAGATGTCACCCTACTCCCCTTCACCGCATGCTAATTTGCTCACATGCCCCTTCTATGTTGATATCATTTAAAATTAAGGTTACAAATAGTACTTAAAAAAAAAAAGTTTTACATCATTCAGCTCACTAACATACCCTTTAGATATAACTGTAAACTTCAGTAAATTCTTTGCTCACCAGTGATTTTTACATCCCAAATTTGTTTTTCTTCTCGCTGAGTGTACCCTTTAATACATTTTGTCAGATAAACTGCTTATAAACTTTTAAAGTCTTTGCGTGTTGGAAAATATATTTATTTCCCATGCACCCTTGAATGATAGGTTGGCTGGGTATAGACTTCTAGCTTCATGTTCTTTTTCCTAAGCACTTGGAAATATTGCTCCGTTGTATTCAGTATTGCTAACAAGAAGGCTTCTGACAATGGCATTACTGTTCATTTGTAGGCAATGTAACTTTTATATTTGGTGGCTTTTTATAGACTTAATATGGAACATCTATTCATTAGTTCATTCCTTTACTTAAAAATATTCATTGGGAATCTACTGTGGGTTGAATCTGCTGTAGATATTGGTGCGGTGAACAAAAAAGTCATAGTCCTTCTCAGGGGGCTGGACAATCTACAGGGGACACAGGCACAAAAAAATAAACAAAATAAATAATATAATGCTAGGCAGTGATAAGTGTCATAAAGAAAAGGCAGCAGGGAAAGGTGCCAAAAAGAAGTCAAGATAATGTGAGAAGACATTTCTGAGGAGCACTCTGAATGAAGTAAGCAATGTAACCTTGCAAAGATCTGAGGAGAACACTCTTGGAAGGAGATCTCATCAAAATGTATCGAAGTAGAGCTGTCTCTTTTCTTTATGTTAATTTACCTTGCACAGCAGTGGTCAGGTCATATCAATCTGCCAATCATGACTTGGAAATTTCTGGTATTGTTCCTTCAGATAGTGCCCTCTATCTGCTCTCCAACCTACCTGAAGCATACCTAGTACACTGATGCTGGAGTAACTTCAGTTTTTCTTTCATGTTCTACTTCTTCTTTTTTTTTTATTTTATTTTAATGGAGGGCCAGGCTTGTGGTGCTTGGCTGATGGCAGGTCAAACTTTGGCAAAAATGAAAAAGAGGGTGGAAAGGGCCTCCAGATCATTGAGTTTGTTCTGGGAGAGGAAGTGAGGAGTAGATAGAAGCCTTTTCTCACTTAGCAAAGAAGTTCTTCTCTCAAATCCTCAAATATAAACTGTGGGGAAGGAATGCACTCAAATATCCTGTGACAGTAATTACAGGCCTGAACAGGACAAAGAGAGTCATCTGCTTCCACACATAGGCAATTTTATAGGCCAAGGAATGAATCCACAAACTCAGGAAAGAAAATGTCTCCAGCTCATGAAAACTTTCCAGGAATGTCAAGGAAGCTTCCCCAGATATCCTGGGACTTTTGTCCAGTAGTGAGTAACATTTTGACCTAAAAGGATGTTTATAACTCAGGGACCACTGATTATGCTAAAATTTCCTAAGAAAAACCTTGGAGAGGTGTGGCCACCAGCAAGCTCTTTAGTTCCTGGCATCATCCTCAGGTGGCTTCAGGCTGTGTGTAAATTTTAGGGTGTCAGGTGATTGGAAACAGCCATCCTTGTGGTCATTTTCAACAGACAAGCAGGAGTTCATGTGTGACTCTCCCCCCACCAAACCCTACATCAGAATGAAATGCTTGGAAAACATTCCCCTTCTCCCACCCCCTGTTTGGCTATGAGATATTTAGAACTCTTACTGTCCATTCTTGCTCTCATTCCCAATTCCCAGGCTTTGCTCAGATAATTTAATACTTTTTTTTCCAGATTTTTATCGGGTATTTTTTCCAACTCATCTGTTTTCTCTTAGGTGTTCTTTTGGAGCCCATCTGTCACTAGGAGGCAATGAAGCGTGGGCTCTGGAACAAGATGCCTGATTTGATCTTAAAGACACCACTTATCAGCTAGATGAGTGAGGCCAGAAGTTTAACTTATCTGTGCCTGCATTTTCTCACTTGGATTATGACAGCACCTCCTCATGGGTGGTTGGAAATTAAGAGAATTGAAGTAAAATGAAGATGATGTCATGCCTTCTCAGTGGGTGGTTGGGAGGGTGAAGAAGTTTAAGAAAATATGGAGATTTGATAGTACCTTCTTTGGAGGTGGTTGTAAGGGTGAATTGTTTGATGGAAAAGGAGATTATGATGTAAATTCTCTGTGAGTTGTCAAGAGAGCTAAGAAGGTTGACAGAGTATGGAGATATGACAGCATCTTCTTTGATTGGGAAGATGAAGTGGCTTCACTGAAAATGGAGGTTATAACAATCGCTTTCTAATGGATGGTGTGAAGATGAAGTGGGTTGATCTCTGTGGGTTGTTGGGCAAGTGAAGTGTGTTAATCGAAAAAGGAGATTGTAACAGCACTTACTTCACAGGTATAGAAAGGTGAAGAGGGTTAAGAGAATATGACGGTTATGACAATGAGGGTTATGACAATGCCATTTTCTTAAGTGGTGGAGAGGATGAAGTGTGTTGATGGAAAATGAATGTTATAATATGCCTTCCCCATGAGTTGTGGAGAGGGTAAAGTGGGTTGATTGAAACTGTATATTATTACAATTCCACCCCATAGAGGGTTGGGAGTAAGATATAGTTTGCTAAGTAAAGAAGAGTAGGATATGCCTTCCCCTTGCGTGGTTGGGAGGGTGAAGAGAGTTTATGGAGTATGGAGAACATAGTATAATAAATTAATTCCCATGGGAATTTACGAGGGTAAAGTAGTTGATAGAAAAATGTAGATTACGACAATGTCACCACATGGAGGTTTGGGAAAGAAACATGGTTTGATGAAAAAGAGATAATGATATGCTTTCATTTTGGAGGGCTTTTTCTTATTGTCGATGGGTTCAGCTTTTTTTTTTTTTTTGGTTCTTGTTGTTAGGTGCTGTGAAGTCAGTTCCAAATTGTAGCAACCCTATGTACAACAGAACAAAATGCTGCCCAGTCCTATGTCAGCCTCACAATAGTTGCTGTGTTTGAGCCCATTGTTGAAGTCACAATGTCAATCCACCTCTTCCAAGATCTTCTTCTTTAGCACTGACCCTCTACCTAACCGAGTATAATGTGCTTCTCCAGGGACTAGTCCCTCCTAATAACATGTTGAAAGTACATGAGACCAAGTCTCATCATCCTCCCTTCCAAGGAGCCCTCTGCCTATACTTCTTCCAAGACACACTTGTTCCTTTTTCTGGCAGTACTTGGTATATTCAGTATTATTAACCAACACCATAATTCAAAGGCACCAATGCTTCTTTGGTCTTCCTTATTCATTTTCTAGCTTTCAAGTGCACATGAAGTGATTGAAAATGCCATGGATTGGGTCAGGTGTACTTTAGTCCTCAAACTGACATCTTTGCTTTTCAACACTTTAAAGAGGACTTTTGCAGCAGATTTGTCCAATGCAACATGTAGTTTGATTTCTTGATTTCTACTTCCATGGGGGTAGATTGTGGATCCAAGTAAAATGAAATCCTTGACAACTTCAATCTTTTCTCCATTTATCCAACTCATGGTGATCCCAGATGTTGCTTATTGGTCTATTTGTGAGAATTTTAGCTTTCTTTATGTTAAGGGGTAATCCGCACGGAAGGCTGTAGTCTTTGATCATCATCAAGAAGTGCCTCAAGTCCTCTTCACTTTCAGCAAAGCAAGGTTGTGTCATCTGCATATCCCAGATTGTTAATGAGTCTTCCATCAATCCTGATTCTGCTTTCTTCATATAGTCCAGCTTCTCTGATTATTTGTTCAGCATACAGATCGAATAATTACGGTGAAAGTACTCAACCCCAATGCACGCCTTTCCTGATTTTAAACCACGCAGTATCCTCTTGTTCTGTTAGAACAATTGCCTCTTCATCTATGTAAAAGTTCCTCATGAGCAAAATTAAGTGCTCTGGATTTCTCATTCTTTGCAATGTTATCAGTGATTTGTCATGATCCACACCGTTGAATGCCTTTGCATAGTCAATAAAACACAGGTAAATATCATTCTTGTATTCTCTGCTTTTAGCCAAGATCCATCTGAAGTGCACAAATATATCCCTCATTCCATATCCTCTTCTGAATCCAGCTTGAATTTCTGGCACTTTCCTGTCTATGTACTGCTACAACCCTTTTTGAATTATTTCTGCTAAATTTTACTTGATTATGAAAGTAACGATATTGCTTGATAGTTTCCCCATTTTGTTGGATCACCTTTCTTTGGAATGGACACAACTATGAATCTCTTCCAGTCAGTTGGCCAGGTAGCTGTCTTCCAAATTTCTTGGTATAGACAAGTGAGCACCTCCTATGCTGCATTCATTTGCTGAAATTTCTCTGTTGGCATTCCATCAATTCCTGGAGCCTTGTTTTTTGACAATGCCTTCAGTGCAGCTTGGATTTCTTCCTTCAATACCACTGGTTCTTGATCATATACTATCTCCTGAAATGGTTGAATGTTGACCAATTCTTTTTGGTACAATAACTATGTTTATTCCTTCCATTTTCTTTTTCTGCTTCCTGTGTTATTCAACATTTTGCCCATAGAATCTTTCAAAATTGTAACTCAAGGCTTGAATTTTTATTCCAGTTCTTTCAGCTTGAGAAATGCTGAGCATATTATTCCCTTTTGGTTTTCTATCTCCAGGTGCTTGTCATTTCATTATAATACGCTACTTTGTCTTCTTGAATTGCCCTTTGAAATCTTCTGTTTAGCTCTTTCTCTTCATCATTTCTTTCTTTGGCTTTAACTACTCTAAGTTCGAGAACAACTTTCAGAGTCTCTTCTGACATCCATATTTGTCTTTTGTTTTTTCCTGCCTTTTTAACGACCTTTTGTTCACCTCATATCTTTGATATCATTCTACAACTCATCTGGTCTTCAGCCATTAGTGTTCAGTGCCTCAAATCTATTCTTGAGGTGGTCTCTAAATTCAGGTGGGATATACTCAAGGTCGTGTTTTGGTTTTCGTGGACTTTTTAAATTTTCTTCAGCTTCAGCTTGAAATTGCATACGACTAATTTATGGTCTTTTCCACAGTCAGCCCCTGGCTTTGTTCTGACTGATGATATTGAGCTTTTCCATCATCTCTTTCCACAGATGTAGTCAATTTGATTTCTGTGTTTTCCGTCTAGTGAGGTCCACGTGTGTAGTCGCCTTTTATGTTGTTGAAAAAGGTATTTACAATGAATAAGTTGTTGGTCTTGCAAAATTTGATCATACTATCACCAGCATGGAAAGCCTGGTGGCGTAGTGGTTAAGTGCTACGGCTGCTAACCAAAGGGTCGGCAGTTCAAATCCGCCAGGTGCTCCTTGGAAACTCTATGGTGCAGTTCTACTCTGTCCTATAGGGTTGCTATGAGTTGGAATCGACTCGACGGCACTGGGTTTGGTTTTGGGGTTTTGATCACCAGCATTGTTTCTATCACCAAGGCCATATTTCCCAGCTACAGATCCTTCTTCTTTGTTTCCCACTTTCTCATTCCAATCACCAGCAATTTTATTGCATTATATTTTGATTGCATGTTTGATCAATTTCAGACTGCAGATGTTGGTAAAAATCTTCAGTTTCCTCATCTTTGGAATTAGTGATTGATTTGTAAATTTGAATAATAGTTGTATGAACTGGTCTTCCTTGTAGGCATTTGGATGTTATTCTATCACTGACAGTGTTGCACTTCAGGCTGTTGTTGTTGTTGTTGTTAGGTGCCGTCGAGTTGATTCCGGCTCATAGCGACCCTATGCACAACAGAACGAAACACTGCCCAGTCCTGAGCCATCCTTACAATCGTTGTTCTGCTTGAGCTCATTGTTGCAACCACTATGTCAATCCACCTCGTTGAGGGTCTTCCTCTTTTCCACTGACCCTGTATTCTGCCAAGCATGATGTCCTTCTCCAGAGACTGATCCCTCCTGAAAACATGTCCAAAGTATGTAAGACGCAGTCTCGCCATCCTTGCTTCTAAGGAGCATTCTGGTTGTACTTCTTTTAAGACAGATTTGTTCCTTCTTTTGGCAGTCCATGGTATATTCAATATTCTTCACCAACAGCACAATTCAATGGGGTCAATTCTCCTTCTTTGGTCTTCCTTATTCATTGTCCAGCTTTCACATGCATATGATGCGATTGAAAATACCATGGCTTGGGTCAGGAGCACCTTAATCTTCAGGGTGACATCTTTGCTCCTCAACGCTGTGAAGAGGTCCTTTGCAGCAGATTTGCCCAATGCAATGCGTCTTTCGATTTCTTGCACTTCAGGATAGATCTTGAAATGTTCTTTTCGATAATGAATGTGACACCATTTCTCTTCAGTCTGTCATTCCTTGCATAGTCATTCCTTGTCTGATTCAAAATGGCCAATACCAGTCCATTTTACTTACTAATGCCTAAAATATCAATCTTTATGCTTTCCATTTCATTTTTGGCTACTCCTAATTTTGCTAGATTCATACTTTGTACATTCCATGTTCTGATTATTAATGGATGTTTGCAGCTGTTTCTTCTCATTTTGAGTCATACCACATCAGCGAATTCCCAGAGCTTGACTCCTTCCATGCCATTAAGGTCCATTCTACTTTGAGGAGGCAGTTCTTCCCCAGCTGTCTTTTGAGTGCCTTCTAACATGAGGGGCTCATGTTCCAGCACTGTATCAGACAATGTTCTGATGCTATTCATAAAGATTTCAGTGGCCACCTTTTTCAGAAATAGACTGCCAGATCCTTCTTCTTAATTTTTCTTAGCCTGGAAGCTCTGCTGAAACTTATCCACCATGGGTGACCCTGCTGGTTTTTGAATACCAGTGGCATAGATTCCAGCATCACAGCAACATGCAAGCCACCACAATAAGACAAATTGACAGATGTGTGGTTGTTTGGGTGGAATGGGTTGATTGAAATAGGAGATTACAATGTCTCTCCCAACACATCAAGGGAGCAGGAACAATGGAAGGAATGGTGGATATTTGATCTTTTAAGGCTTTGAATTCCCAGCTGAAGAGTTTGGCGTCAAAACAGGATGGTACTTATATCCTTGGAAGGCATAGGATTGGGAGAGCAGGAGGAGGATCTGAGTGAAAGGGAGATCCAATCTAGAAATATCTTAAATGCCAAAGGAAGCACCACACATGCTTCCTTTCTTCTGCCTTCTTGTCAGCCCTCACTAAACCCCAGGGCTCTGTCTTCCTTCACCTTAAAACCTGTAGTGCTGCCCAGTTACCTCCAGTCTCCCTCCCAGAGTCCACTCACACCAACAGCATTTAGAGACCACCTACCAATTCCTGATGCTTTCCCCACCCACAAACTAATCGTCAAACCGACTGGGTAGAGATCAGATCCTGCTCATGGTGCTCCTGCACCTGTGTCTCCTCACTGATTCCCAAAGTCTGTGCTACTCAAGAGCTTTTCCTGTGCCATCCTCCCATATCTGTCAGTCATCTCCACCCATCCAAAGCTCAGTGACTCAATTAGTAGCCCCATGTACAGATGGGTCTGCTCACTTATCCAGAGTCCATTCCCACAAGATCTCTACTCTGTGTCTTCTTAAGCAGGGGTGGTATCTCCAGCCAGCAGACAGGAAGGTGGGGTGCAGTCATTGTGTGTCCCTCCATCTTTTGCTCAATATTGGGGAGCTGGTGGACTGCCATGACCTTCATCATCAGGCACCTCTGAGTTTGGAAAGTAAAATAATGTCCTCAAGCTACCACAGACCTGGGGAAAGGGAATCTAGAGTTACTTCTGTGTTTCCTTTGGCTATAATGCATGAGTGAGTGGCTTCTGCCAGATGTGTACCCAAGCACTTCTCATGCACATCTCCTGGATTTCTCCTCATAGCCCCGTGAGTTGTGTTCTCTCATCCACCCCATTTCCAAAGTTGAAAGCTGAGAGCTGCAGATGTCACTTGCCTGAAGTTACACAGCAAGAAAGTGCTTGAGCATAAGATCCATCTGACTCCAAAACCCTTGCTTGGTGTCGCCAGTCCAGGTATGGCACATCTCAATCTCATAGAAAGAGAAGCATCTCATGGTTCATAATGCAATGACTGAACATATTTGAGCTGCTTCCACACACAAATACTGTGCTCAGGACTGGGGATATGAAGGTGAAAGAAGAACGGGTTGCCTGGCCTTCAGTTTGCTTAGTCTCATGGGGAAGCACCGACATGAATCAGACAGTTAAGTGCTTCATGACAATCGTGATAAGAACTGTGAAGAGGTCAAGGGCATCTATACACTAGTGGTGGGGCCAGGGAAAGCACCTCAGAGGACATGGCTATAATATGCAAACAGGTGGTTAAGCATCGGAGGCTGAGGGAACAACATGCGGAGATGTTCAGTGGTGCAAGGGAGTTGAGTCCATTCTAGCATTTGGAAAAAAAGTCATTAAGAGTCATTAAGATTGAAGAGGAGGGTGATGTAGAAGTTGCGAGAGAGGGGACATGAGCAGCCCCATTCCTGGGACTGTAGCAGTTGATCAGGAGACATAGGTCAGGAAGACCTCATCCCTGAGAAGCTTTTTTGTAGGGAAAGATCTCCTAATTGGTTGGCAATCAGTGCATCTGTTGTAGCAAAGAAACGAATAATGGTTGTGAAAAAAGAAAGCAAAATTTTTCTATCTCATGTAAAAGAAGTCTGGGTACTCAATAACAACATTAGAGACGCTATCTCCATCTTTCTGCTCCACCATCTTCCATGTGGCTTCCATCATCAAGTCACCTTATGCTCCATGATGACTGGGGAGCTCCAGCCGTCACATCTACCTTCCAGGCATTTAACAGGAAGAAGTTACAGCAGTGCAGGGGCTGCTTCCTTCCTTTCAGATACTCTCCAAAAATCCTACACTGCCCTTCTTTTTTTTAAAACGTCATCTTGTGGCCACACCAGGGTGCAAGGGAGCTAAGGAAATATATCTTTCGTAGATGAGTGCTGGCTGCCCACAATAAATTCTTTTTGTTATGGAAAAGGAGTGAGTGGACATAAAGATAACAGAAACTATTTTAAAACCACCAGCAGGTTACTGGCTTATTCCACTAGAAGCTCATGTGACTGGCCCATAGATGAATTCATGGTCTGCATGTAGATTCCCTCGCTGCAGGGACTGAGAGGCTCAGCCCCTGCCATCTTCTGAATCCACACTCCTCTGGGCCAAACCTTGATTTGCCCTCTGACTTACTTTCACAACAGTGACCACAAGGATTACACTGAATCTTTCAGATTCTTTTTCCTTTTTTGGTACTAGTGAGATATTTGTGTGAAGGGCCATGTTCTGTTGCTCACTTTTATTCATTCCACACCTTTAGCACTGACCACAGAGTGAGCAAGATGCTAGGAGACAGGAGGATACAAAGTTCATGAGATTTGACTTTGATTTAAAAAGGCCCACATCTCCTCAGGATAAATGCAAATGTTGGTAGTAAGAAAGTGGGATGGGCACATGAGACATTTAGGTGTTTAGATTTTTCTAGATATGTGCTAGATAAGCTAAGTTACCTTCAGATTCATGTAACATAATATCTGGTCAAGAGTGACTTGAACACAGGTGGTTTTAACCTCCGCAACAAAAAGTCCAGAGGCAAGAGTTTCCAGGGTTGATTAATTTGACTGCTCAGCAAAGACAGGCCTTTGTGATAGCTTCTCCAGTATTTTCTTGACCTCTTTCCTCATGGTTTCACATTGGCTGCTATAGCTCTAAACCTCACTTATCCACCCTACCAGGTCAAAGGCAGAGTGAAGATTCATTCTTACCATATACTTTTCTCTGGTTAAAGAAGGAAATACCACCAGCTTCCTATAACCAACTTCCTTTCAGGTCATATTGTCCTAATCTAGGTCAACTGTCCCCCACAAAGAGGACCAGGAGGACAGTGTCTGGTTTCCTCCAGCCACAGTTCGTTGCCTGGGGACTAGCCTGCTTTCTAAGCACGTTGCCTCTTTATCATGACTATTATTTAGTGTGGAAAAATAAAGAAATGGCTGTTGGAGAAAAATACCAACAATTTAATAGGTAGCAAGGAGGTCAAGGACCCAAATGTCCAGATATAGAATGGATAGTCTTTGTGGATGTAGAAGTCACTGAAATTGACTACAGAGAAGTGAGTGGCCCAGCAGCTGGGGCTGAAGTCTTCACTGATGATGGGGGTGATGGAAAGGAGGGCAGACCAAAGCACAGGAGGGTGACAGGTGCCGTGAAGGAACCGGCTATTTCCATGATCTCAGATGAGCAGCCTACTCCCCTGTCCCTCTGGTTCCTGTCATCCTAGTCTGTCAGCTTTAAGCCCCTGTCTGATCATGGAGTCTTGCCTCTCTGTCCTTGCCTAGGCCTCCTGCACCCACTCACCCCTGCACTCGGTACCCCTTTAACTGCAGTCCCATATCCTCAGACACAGATGTCAGGCCTCAGAAGCAGCAGTGGCAAAGGGAGAGTGTGCAGCATGAGGGCACCAAGCTGGTTTATGGTCACCATGGAAACACCAGGCCTTGGCGGCAGTTAGTGGAATTGGGGCTTAGGAGGGGGCGGAGATGATGCAGAGGGCAGGGTCCCAGAGATAGACTCACACCACAGGACAAAGAAGCCCTGCCTTTGCCCATTTCTCAGGTCCCTGGGGATCTCTGTGCATTCAAGCTTTAGGAAACACCAAATTCTGCTGGCAGAGCTTCAGCGAAGGGTCCATGGGCTACACGTATGTGTATTTCAGGTTGTTACATCTGTACTCTAGGATCTGTTAGGAGAGAGACTGAGGTTGGAAGGAGGAAAAGACTGTCTTGGGGACTGATCGGCCCAGGGCAGGAATAGCCAGGAGCAGCCAGAGCGGGTGGAAGGAAGGGACGAAAGGCCTGTTGCAGGGCATAAGGTTAAACACAGAAGCTGAGCTAGGAGAGATGACAACTACACTGCTGCTGACATTCCTGTTCTAGGCCCCTCTGTTCTTCTCTGCTGAGAAGTCTCCCCTCACCCACTCATTCTCTCCCTGCACCCCTGCCCAAACTCTACTGTTCAGCTTGCATTCGCACACACATTCACCCCTCTTTGAGTCCCTGGATTCCCACTAGTCTGAGGAGCCCTTATCCCAAACCACCATCTTTGAACTTCTGCTCATCCACCAGCAACCAGAATCTGCACTGGAAGTCACCTGAAACCATGCCCACCTGTAGTCCGCCCTTTGCCTTTACCACTTCATCTTTGGACCTTTGTCTTTGGACACTTAATCTAAACTCTCTGCCCCAGTCAGCAATGGACAGCTTTGTGCCCACATTCAAAACCCCCTTAGCCTAGACATGTTTCAGCATCCTTCATACGAGCTCTACCTGTAAGACTTTGAACTCACTCATGGGCAGCGACCAACTCACATTTCGAGTCTGCTGGACTTTGGCTTGCTGGTAGAACATTATTTGAAGGTCTCCACTTCTGACTTTCCTCTCTGAAAAGAACAAGGGCTGATGTGCATCGAAAGTCTGCTGGGCTCCATTTCAATCAAGTTCTGTGCTGCAGACCAGCACTCAACTTCTCTCATACTGGTGCCAATCTGAAGATCCTACATCCAAGCTTTCCACCTTGGACTGCTAGCCCTAGGGAGGTCTTAGACCAGTACTAATATCCCCAGGAATCCTGCCTGCCTGAGGAACCGGGACTTCCGAATTAGCAAAGGTAGCCACAATCCAACATTAAGAAGCCCAATCGGCCTACACTCAACAGTGGATCTTTCATCCAATATCTTTGCCTTGGATGTCAAGCTTAGCCAATGACAGCCATCAGCCAGCACAGTGTCCCCTGGACCCATGTCCTCATCCACTCTCTCCATCTTCGATTCCAAGCTCAGCCAAGGGCAAACATGGACCAACATTCAGAGGCCCATGAATGACCCCTCACCTTCATTGCAACCCCTCAATTCCCACCATCCTCCTTCATCTCCCTGCTTAAAAAATGGCAGCCATTGAAAAGCACTAAGTGTGCCCTGGACCCGAGCTCACCTGTAGAGTCTACATCCTAACCACTTTGTCTCCACACTTAAGCCAGAGCAGTCACCAATACTCATTCGGCTTACTCTAGACTCCTACATGCCAGTTGTTCCTTTGGACTCCCCAGTCAGCCAAGGGCAGCCATGAACCTGCATTCATAGGCCCATGGACCTGGACTCAGCTGGGGACCCCCAACCCAAAGTATCTTCCCTGGACACCATGCTTAACCAAGGGCACTCACTAACCCACATTCAGGATCCCCTGGACTCCCACCTACCTGCAGATCATCTTGACTTCCCCAATTAGCCAGGGTAAGCTACAATCCTGTGTTCAGAGACCCATGGATCTGCACTTACCTGAGAACTGCCCATCTAATATTTCTGCCTTGCACTGTATGACTAACCAAGTGCACTCACTAACCCTCACTCAGCATCCCCTGGACACCCACCTACCTACCACTCATCAAGACTCCCCGATTATCCAAGGGTAGCCATGATCTTACATTCAGAGGGGCCCATGGACATGCGCTCACCTGTGGAACTTGCATTTAATGTAACTGCCAAGGGAAGCCACAACCAGGCATTCAGATTCCCACAGACTCCCATTCCACTGCAGCCCCTTCACCCCCACCATCTGCTTCCATCCCCTTGGTTAGTAAAGGGAAACTGTTGACTAGCTCTCAGCTTCCCCTGGAAGTGTGCCCTTTTTGAGATCTTATTTCCAAGCTCTCTGTATTCGAGTCCCCACTCAGCCAAGACCAGCCATGGACTCGATTTCAGAGGCCCATGGACTCCCACTCCAGTGCAGTTCCTCTACTCACAAACTCTGCCTTTAGCTCCTGCTTAAAACATGGCAGCTGCCAACAGGAACTCAGCTTCCCCTGGGCCAGCACTTAACTGTATTGTCCATATCCTTGGCCTCTAAGCTCAGCTAAGGAAAGTCACCAACCCTCATTCAGCATCTTCTGGAATTTTCTGCCTGGTTTTGGACACTCTGGATTCCTCAAGCAGCCAAGGGCAGCCTCATAAGAGCATTCAGAGGTGCATGGGCCCCTGCACTGCTGCATGCCTCCACCCCAACCCTTAACCCACATACCCCTGCTTAAAAAAGGGTAGCTGACCACCTGCACTCATGTCTTCTGTACCCTCGCTCATCTGTGGTGTCCACATCCAACCTCCTCTTTGGATCCCCATTCAACCAAAGACAGCTGAAGAGCAGTTTTCAAAAGCCCTTGGACCTCCTCTCTCTACGATGCTTTTATCCTCTATCTATTTTTTCATTATCCTGCTTTAAAAAAGGCAGCTACCATCTAGTATTCAGCATCCACTATACCTGCGCCAGCTTGGGAACCCTGTATTTGAGCTCTCAGCCTTGGACTTCATGTTCAGCCACTCTATGTCTGTTGGACTCCTGCCTGACTGTGGATCCACCATAGAATTTTCCCACCCTAGACCCTGCACTCATCCAGGAACAGCTGAGGACAAACATTCAGATGCCCATGGACAACCACCCTACTGCAGCCCCTTCATCCTCACCCTCTTCCTTCATTACTCCCTCCCACCTTAACAAAGGGTAACTGCCAATCAAAAATCAAGATCCTCTGAATTCACAACTGCTTGCAGTTAATACATCAGAGCTTTCCACCTTGGAATCCCTGCACACCCAATGGAAGCCGGCAACACACACTTTGAGTTTGTTTTCCAGTAAACCGAAAATCCAAGGCTTCCACCTTTTATGCACCATTCAGCAAAGAACAACCAGCAGAACCTTCACTCAGATACCCCTGGACCCCTGCTTGCCTGGGGACCACTTTTCTAGTCCCAGGGTCTTACCTTCTAGCATGCACCTCCCAGTCCTGATCTGCTTAGGGCTGCCCGCACCACTGTCTGGGCCAGGTAGCCACTGTGCACATAGCTGCTACGTAGCTAATGTGAAATGCCTCAGACCAGTTCAGAGGGCCTCAAAACCACACTACTCTTTGAAAATTTGAGAATGAGGCTACAGCAAGTGAGAGCCTCCCTCTGCCTCCTGAATAGGTTGATGCTGGCCATGTCCCTGGCTCCAAGTTGTACCCTAACAGCCAGCAAGGGAAGAAGTCATCACACTGACCCTTCCTGTGTGGCCACAAGAAAATCATTCCATTAAACAGGTGAAAGACCAGGAAACAGGGCTGAAAGAACAACCAGAATCAAATAAAGTGCAGCATCATTATTCAAAAAGGGAAAATTTGCAGCCACTAGCACAGACAGAAATGTGCCTTGCAATGGGGAAGCCAAGTCCATGTTTACCATGAAGGAAGAGTTTGCTGCCTCACTACAAGGTGTTCATGGGTATCTAAACCGAATGTTGAAGATCCCCTAATTCTCAGAAGTGTTCAGAGACAGTTCCGATGACTCAGTGTGCTGTGGAGCTAGAGGGATCATGGCTTAAAGACTTTCAGCTGGGGGCTGACTTAAACCTATTGTCCTGACAGCATAGCATTTGGGGAGCCCTATGGAGTCCTGGTGGCGTAGTGGTTAAGTGCTACGGCTGCTAACCAAAAGGTCAGCAGTTTGAATCCACCAGGTGCTCCTTGGAAACTCTATGGGGCAGTTCTACTCTGTCCTACAGGGTCGCTATGAGTCGGAATCGACTTGATGGCAGTGGGTTTGGTTTGGTTTTGGTATGAAGTCCTGGTGGTACAGTGGTTAAGAGCTGTGGCTGCTAACTAAAAGGTCAGCAGTTTGAATCCACCAGCCCCTCCTTGGAAACCATATGGGGCAGTTCTACTCTGTTCTATAGAATTGTTATGAGTTGGAATTGACTCGATGGCAATGGATTTTGGTATTCTTTTGGGGAGTACTCTTAGTTAGAAAGATTGAAAAATAGCAAGTTCATGAGCAGACCAACCTGAAGCTGGAAATGGTGTCCAAAGAAATGAGGTACAATAAGTTAAACTTTGCTGGAATTTGAATAACAACTTGCATTTGTGAAAAGAGCTTTTGAAAAACCCAAGAAGGAAGTGTGTGAAGTAAAAAAAGTACACTCAGAATACTTGAAGACAAAAACCAAAGGTTGGAAAAGACACTTCTTAACTTGGGGTTACAGGAAGGCCAGGATTTGAAGAAATTATTGGGAAAGTCTGCTGCCTCTGGACACATTACCAGATGATATGGGGCATTGTGAACAAGCTCCAGAAGAAACGGGGTCCTGGAAATAAATGGCAAATAGCACTGTTGTTATATCTGTAAACATTCCCAGGCAAATGTTTTTGCAACCATGTTCCTTTGGAAAGTGTACACTGAGAAAGAATCCTTGCAATAGTATTCTTTACCACTTCACTTTCTCTGGATTATTTTAAGACACCAAAAAATGTGTTTTGTAAGTGTTTTAGAAGAACTGAAGAACCCTAAAAACTATGTTGAAGTAGTGCCATTATTGGTTATTTTAGAATCAAAAACAGTGTGACTATTAGAACTAGGCAGGAAGCCCACCCTCCCGATGGACCTGACAATATACTCCCTGTAGTAGTATTCAATTTAATAACACAAAGCAAACCATTTGCCATCGAGTCAATTCTGACTCGTGGTGATCCCAGGTGTTTCAGAGTAGAATTGAGCTCCGTGGTGTTTTCAATGGCTGTGATCTTTCAGAAATTGATCCCCAGGACTTTCTTCTGAAGGCACTCATCCCTGAGATGTCTGTAGTACCAGCACTACTACAAGATGCCCTAGAGTTGATTCTGATTCATTGTGGCCCATGTGTGTCAGAGCAGAACTGCGCTCTATAGGATTTTAGATGGCTGATTTTTCTAAAATATATTGCCTGGCCGGGGTGCCTCTAGGTGAACTCAAACCTCCAGTCTTTTGGTTAGCAGCCAGTAGAGTTAACTGTTTGCAACACCTAGGATCTCCAAGGCATCTACACAAATACTGTCTTAGAGTGCTGGTTGTCAGACAGTAAACTTTGCCAGTAAAGTTTTAAAAAATTAAAGCATGCACATGGACATTGCAATAAGGCCTTATTAGAATTCTTCAAAAAGTTGAGAGTCTCTGTTTAAAAAAAAAAAAAAAAAACTACCATGACATTGCAAAGTAAATATCTACAGGCTTAAAAATTAAAATTAAATATAAAGATCACTGCACTCCAGAGAAAAGACCGTGATTTTCCATAAAGCTTTGGATGAACTAATTCTTAACAAAGAAGACAATTTAAAAATCAATGTTTTTGTACTAATAGACGATACACCTATAAATACATAAACAGGCATTTTGAATTATATACAAATCCCGAAGCCAAGTTCAGTTTCTCGTAAGACCTCCACAAGTTACAAGAAATGTCAAAGAAAACATTAAAATGCCACTGTAAAATTTACGTTTATAATTAAATTCAGACTTTCATAAAACTGATTTTTTTAAGGAGCTAAATAATTTTAGAAAAATCATTCCATGAGAATCATCAGTTCTGTTGCTGTTCTGTGCCGTCGAGTCAATTCTGACTAATAGGAACCCTACAGTACAGAGTAGAACTAACTACCCTATATGGTTTCCAAGGAGCAGCTGATGGATTCAAACTGCTGACCTTTTGGTTGGCAGCCTAAGCTCTTAACCACTTCAACACCAGGGCTCCAGCATTAGTTCTCGTGGTACTATCTATGAGTTGGAATTGACTCGACGGTAACAGGCTCATCATTAGTTCTAAGTGTACTAAAATGTGTATTTCAAAATCTTTATTAGAAACTTATTCCAGTATTGTCATAGAATTATAAAATACTCTTAAAAGTTCCAGTAACAGTTGCATCAGCAGAAAAATCCTTCTCATAAAATATTTTTGTGACTTTTCAGGGAGCTGCTCCACCCACCTGAACTAACCCCGGGAGGCGGCCCAAATGGTTTGCGGAGGCTGCACGGCAAAGCGGCTGGAGGGACGAGAAGTCCCCAGGAGGCAGCGACTGATTTTGGAGTTCAGAGTGCACCGTCCCAGTAGGGGAGCCTTGACGCTGGGCGTGGGGCTGGAAGCGGAAGATCTGACCTTGACTCCAGCGGTTCAGACCCCCCGGGGGCGATCTCCATACAGCCAGCACACATAGGCGACGCGCCCCGTGGGAATCTCAGATATAATAGTCATTCCAAGCAAGACAAGCAACTCTGGCTATATTCTGAGGTGCTACTCTCCTATCTCTCTGTTCCCTCCCCCACCCTCCCCAGGCAGCTTCATTAACATCTGAATAGCCTGAGCTAGAGGGAGAACTCTGATAGGAATCTGACTGCATTTTTTTTTAGCGGATTTTCTGGAAAAACTAGTTTCCCAGTGATGGCTCGGAGACAACAATCCATATCAAACCACTTAAAGAAGCAGACCATGATAGCTTCTCCAACCCCCCAAACAAAAGAATCAAAATCTTTCCCAAATGAAGATACAATCCTGGAATTATCAGATACAGAATATAAAAAACTAATTTACAGAATGCTTCAAGACATCACAAATGAAATAAGGCAAACTGCAGAAAAAGCCAAGGAACACACTGATAAAACTGTTGAAGAACTCAAAAAGATTATTCAAGAACATACTGGAAAAATTAATAAGTTGCAAGAATCCATAGAGAGACAGCATGTAGAAATCCAAAAGATTAACAATAAAATTACAGAATTAGACAAAGCAATAGGAAGTCAGAGGAGCAGACTCGAGCAATTAGAATGCAGACTGGGACATCTGGAGGACCAGGGAATCAACACCAACATAGCTGGAAAAAAATCAGAGAAAAGAATTAAAAAAAATGAAGAAACTCTAAGAATCATGTGGGACTCTATCAAGAAGGATAACCTGCGGGTGATTGGAGTCCCAGAACAGGGAGTGGGGACAGAAAACACAGAGAAAATAGTTGAAGAACTCCTGACAGAAAACTTCCCGGACATCATGAAAGATGAAAGGATATCTATCCAAGATGCTCATCGAACCCCATTTAAGATTGATCCAAAAAGAAAAACACCAAGACATATTATCATCAAACTCGCCCAAACCAAAGATAAACAGAAAATTTTAAAAGCAGCCAGGGAGAAAAGAAAGGTTTCCTTCAAGGGAGAATCAATAAGAATAAGTTCAGACTACTCGGCAGAAACCATGCAGGCAAGAAGGGAATGGGACGACATATACAGAACACTGAAGGAGAAAAACTGCCAGCCAAGGATCATATATCCAGCAAAACTCTCTCTGAAATATGAAGGCAAAATTAAGATATTTACAGATAAACACAAGTTTAGAGAATTTGCAAAAACCAAACCAAAGCTACAAGAAATACTAAAGGATATTGTTTGGTCAGAGAACCAATAATATCAGATATCAGCACAACACAAGGTCACAGAGCAGAGCGTCCTGATGTCAACTCAGATAGGGAAATCACAAAAACAAACAAATTAAGATTAATTAAAAAAAAAAAATACACATAACAGGGAATCATGGAAGTCAATAGGTAAAAGATCACAATAATCAAAAAGAGGGACTAAATACAGGAGGCATTGAACTGCCATATGGAAAATGATACAAGGCGATATAGAACAATACAAGTTAGGTTTTTACTTAGAAAAATAGGGGTAAATAATAAGGTAACCACAAAAAGGTTTAACAACTCTATAACTCAAGATAAATGCCAAGAAAAACGTAACGACTCAACTAACATAAAGTCAAACACTATGAAAATGAGGATCTCACAATTTACTAAGAAAAACGCCTCAGCACAAAAAAGTATGTGGAAAATGAAATTGTCAACAACACACATAAAAAGGCATCAAAATGACAACACTAAGAACTTATTTATCTATAATTACCCTGAATGTAAATGGACTAAATGCAACAGTAAAGAGACAGAGAGTCACAGACTGGATAAAGAAACACGATCCATCTATATGCTCCCTACAAGAGACACACCTTAGACTTAGAGACACAAACAAGCTAAAACTCAAAGGATGGAAAAAAATATATCAAGCAAACAATAAGCAAAAAAGAAGACGAGTAGCAATATTAATTTCTGACAAAATAGACTTTAGACTTAAATCCACCACAAAGGATAAAGAAGGACACTATATAACGATAAAAGGGACAATTGATCAGGAAGACATAACCATATTAAATATTTATGCACCCAATGACAGGGCTGCAAGATACATAAATCAAATTTTAACAGAATTGAAAAGTGAGATAGATACCTCCACAATTATAGTAGGAGACTTCAACACACCACTTTCAGAGAAGGACAGGACATCCAGTAAGAAACTCAATAGAGACACGGAAGATCTAATTACAACAATCAACCAACTTGACCTCATTGACTTATACAGAACTCTCCACCCAACTGCTGCAAAGTATACTTTTTTTTCTACCGCACATGGAACATTCTCTAGAATAGACCACATATTAGTCATAAAACAAACCTTTGCAGAGTCCAAAACATCAAAATATTACAAAGCATCTTCTCAGACCACAAGGCAATAAAACTAGAGATCAATAACAGGAAAACTAGGGAAAAGAAATCAAATACTTGGAAAATGAACAATACCCTCCTGAAAAAAGACTGGGTTATAGAAGACATCAAGGAGGGAATAAGGAAATTCATAGAATGCAACGAGAATGAAAATACTTCCTATCAAAACCTCTGGGACACAGCAAAAGCAGTGCTCAGAGGCCAATTTATATCGATAAATGCACACATACAAAAAGAAGAAAGAGCCAAAATCAGAGAACTGTCCCTACAACTTGAACAAATAGAAACTGAGCAACAAAAGAATCCATCAGGCACCAGAAGAAAACAAATAATAAAAATTAGAGCTGAACTAAATGAATTAGAGAACAGAAAAACAATTGAAAGAATTCACAAAGCCAAAAGCTGGTTCTTTGAAAAAATTAACAAAATTGATAAACCATTGGCTAGACTGACTAAAGAAATACAGGAAAGGAAACAACCCGAATAAGAAACGAGAAGGGCCACATCACAACAGAACCAAATGAAATTGAAAGAATCATTTCAGATTATTATGAAAAATTGTACTCTAACAAATTTGAAAACCTAGAAGAAATGGATGAATTCTTGGAAAAACACTACCTACCTAAACTAACACATTCAGAAGTAGAACAACTAAATAGACCCATAACAAAAAAAGAGATTGAAACGGTAATCAAAAAACTCCCAACAAAAAAAAGCCCCGGCCCGGACGGCTTCACTGCAGAGTTCTACCAAACTTTCAGAGAAGAGTTAACACCACTACTTCTAAAGGTATTCCAAAGCATAGAAAATGACGGAATACTACTCAACTCATTCTATGAAGCCACCATCTCCCTGATACCAAAACCAGGTAAAGACATTACAAAAAAAGAAAATTACAGACCTATATCCCTCATGAACATTGATGCAAAAATCCTCAACAAAATTCTAGCCAATAGAATCCAACAACACATCAAAAAATAATTCACCATGATCAAGTGGGATTTATACCAGGTATGCAAGGCTGGTTTAATATCAGAAAAACCATTAATGTAATCCATCACATAAATAAAACAAAAGACAAAAACCACATGATCTTATCAATTGATGCAGAAAAGGCATTTGACAAAGTCCAACACCCATTTATGATAAAAACTCTTACCAAAATAGGAATTGAAGGAAAATTCCTCAACATAATAAAGGGCATTTATGCAAAGCCAACAGCCAATACCATTCTAAATGGAGAGAACCTGAAAGCATTTCCTTTGAGAATGGGAACCAGACAAGGATGCCCTTTATCACCACTCTTATTCAACATCGTGCTGGAAGTCCTAGCCAGGGCAATTAGACTAGACAAAGAAATAAAATGCATCCGGGTTGGCAAGGAAGAAGTAAAGTTATCACTATTTGCAGATGACATGATTATATACACAGAAAACCCTAAGGAATCCTCCAGAAAACTACTGAAACTAATAGAAGAGTTCGGCAGAGTCTCAGGTTATAAAATAAACATACAAAAATCACTTGGATTCCTCTACATCAACAAAAAGAACACCAAAGAGGAAATAACCAAATCAATACCATTCACAGTAGCCCCCAAGAAGATAAGATATTTAGGAATAAATCTTACCAAGGATGTAAAAGACCTATGCAAAGAAAACTACAAAGCTCTACTACAAGAAATTCAAAAGGACATACTTAAGTGGAAAAACATACCTTGCTCATGGATAGGAAGACTTAACATAGTAAAAATGTCTATTCTACCAAAAGCCATCTATACATTTAACGCACTTCCGATCCAAATTCCAATGTCATATTTTAAGGGGATAGAGAAACAAATCACCAATTTCATATGGAAGGGAAAGAAGCCCCGGATAAGCAAAGCATTACTGAAAAAGAAGAAGAAAGTGGGAGGCCTCACTTTACCTGATTTCAGAACCAATTATACAGCCACAGTAGTCAAAACAGCCTGGTATTGGTACAACAACAGGCACATAGACCAATGGAACAGAATTGAGAACCCAGACATAGATCCATCCACGTATGAGCAGCTGATATTTGACAAAGGACCAGTGTCAATAAATTGGGGAAAAGATAGCCTTTTTAACAAATGGTGCTGGCATAACTGGATATCCATTTGCAAAAAAATGAAACAGGACCCATACCTCACACCATGCACAAAAACTAACTCCAAGTGGATCAAAGACCTAAACATAAAGACTAAAACGATAAAGATCATGGAAGAAAAAATAGGATCAACCCTAGGAGCCCTAATACAAGGCATAAACAGAATACAAAACATTACCAAAAATGATGAAGAGAAACCAGATAACTGGGAGCTCCTGAAAATCAAACACCTCTGCTCATCTAAAGACTTCACCAAAAGAGTAAAAAGACCACCTACAGACTGGGAAAGAATTTTCAGCTATGACATCTCAGACCAGCGCCTGATCTCTAAAATCTACATGATTCTGTCAAAACTCAACCACAAAAAGACAAACAACCCAATCAAAAAGTGGGCAAAGGATATGAACACACATTTCACTAAAGAAGATATTCAGGCAGCCAACAAATACATGAGAAAATGCTCACGATCATTAGCCATTAGAGAAATGCAAATTAAAACTACGATGAGATTCCATCTCACACCAGCAAGGTTGGCATTAATCCAAAAAACACAAAATAATAAATGTTGGAAAGGCTGCGGAGAGATTGGAACTCTCATACACTGCTGGTGGGAATGTAAAATGGTACAACCACTTTGGAAATCTATCTGGCATTATCTTAAACAGTTAGAAATAGAACTACCATACAACCCAGAAATCCCACTCCTGGGAATATACCCTAGAGATACAAGAGCCTTCATACAAACAGATATATGTACACCCATGTTTATTGCAGCTCTGTTTACAATAGCAAAAAGTTGGAAGCAACCAAGGTGTCCATCAACGGATGAATGGGTAAATAAATTGTGGTATATTCACAGAATGGAATACTATGCATCGATAAAGAACAGTGACAAATCTGTGAAACATTTCATAACATGGAGGAACCTGGAAGGCATTATGCTGAGCGAAATTAGTCAGAGGCAAAAGGACAAATATTGTATAAGACCACTATTATAAGATCTTGAGTAATAGTAAACCTGAGAAGAACACATACTTTTGTGGTTACGAGGGGGGGAGGGAGGGAGGGTGGGAGAGGGTTTTTTATTGATTGATCAGTAGATAAGAAATGCTTTAGGTGAAGGGAAAGACAACACTCAATACAGGGAAGGTCAGCTCAATTGGACTGGACCAAAAGCAAAGAAGTTTCTGGGATAAAATGAATGCTTCAAAGGTCAGCGGAGCAGGGGCGGGGGTCTGGGGAACACGGTTTGAGGGGACTTCTAAGTCAATTGGCAAAATAATTCTATTATGAAATCATTCTGCATCCCACTTTGAAATGTGGCGTCTGGGGTCTTAAATGCTAACAAGCGGCCATCTAAGATGTATCAATTGATCTCAACCCACCTGGAGCAAAGGAAAATGAAGAACACCAAGGCCACATGACAACTAAGAGCCCAAGAGACAGAAAGGGCCACATGAACCAGAGATTTACATCATCCTGAGACCAGAAGAACTAGTTGGTGCCCGGCCACAATCGATGACTGCCCTGACAGGGAGCACAGCAGAGGACCCCTGAGAGAGCAGGAGATCAGTGGGATACAGACCCCAAATTCTCATCAAAAGACCAAACTTGATGGTCTGACTGAGACTAGAGGAATCCCGGCGGCCATGCTCCCAGACCTTCTGTTGGCACAGGACAGGAGCCATCCCCGAGGACAACTCATCCGACATGAAAGGGACTGGTCAGCGGGTGGGAGAGAGACGCTGATGAAGAGTGAGCTAATTATATCAGGGGGACACTTGGGATTGTGTTGGCAACTCTTGTCTGGAGGGGGGATGGGAGGATAGAGAGAGAGAGAAGCAGGCAAAATTGTCACGAAAGGAGAGACTGAAAGGGCTGACTCAAGAAGGGGAGAGCAAGTGGGAGTAGGGAGTGAGATGTACGTAAACTTATATGTGACAGACTGATTGGATTTGTAAACGTTCACTTGAAGCTTAGTAAAAGTTAATAAAAAAAAATATATATTTTTGTGACTTTTCATTTGCTAAGTGTGACCGACATTGTCTCATTTATCTATTTAAAATAAAATGAAATTTCTAAAAATATAAATTTTGATCATCTAATAAATGAATTTTCAGAACAGCTAGCCAGAAAAACCTTATGATCAATCAAGATGGCACATTAGTAACATATTTTTATTTTTTTAATTTATTGTATTATATAAAATCGATGCCAAAACTTTTTTAATTTGTAAATTTATATTGCCCCCCATGTATCACTATTACTCCTATTGTTTTATAAGTAATAAAATGGATCAATCACTACTTGCTTGTAAACCATAACCAGTTGCCATAGAGTTGAGTCCAACTCATGGCAACAGCATGCATGTCAGAGTAGAGTGGTGCTTGTGATGGTTAAGGTCGTATGTTAACTTGGCTGGGCCGTGATTCTCAGTGGTTTGGCAGTCATATAATGTTGTGATCACCTCCATGATGGTATCTGCTCTGAGCAGCCAATCAGTTGAAAGTGAGTTTCCTTGAGCATACGGCCTTCATTGAATATAAGTGGACATTCTGACAAGGCTGGGGGGCTTTTCTTGCTATGGATTCTGCACCTGGCTCCTGTTCATCTGACTTTGGGTTCTTGGGACTTGAACTAGCAGCTTACCTATGGTCTTGCCTGACTATCTTGGAATTTATGTATCTTCTCAGCCTGTGAGTAAGAATCCTTCTCTCTGACCTGCCGATCTTGAGTTCGAAAACCCCTGCAGCTATGTGAATCAGGAGAAGCCTCTATCCTGACCCATGAACTTGGGATGTCTCAACCTCTACAACCACGTGAGCCATTTCCTTGACATAAATGTCTCTCTATACATATTTATACACTTTACTGATTTTGCTTCTCTGGAGAACCCAGCACAAGGCAGTGTGCTCCCTAGGGTTTTCAATGACTGTGACCTTTCAGAACAGGCCTGTCTTCCCAGGTACCTCTGGGTGGATTCGAACCTCCAAACTTCCTGTTGGCAGCCAAGTGTATTAACTGTACCACCAGAGACTCCCACTTTCCTGTAGTGGTTGTCAGTTAAATGTCACATCCTTGTTTGGCTTTTCCTCCCATGTTTTACTGCTACTGATGCCTCCCTTTGAGTTACTAGGCCCACATCCCAAATAAACTACCCACATGCAAACTCTTGTATTTTTTAAAGAAAAAACTTTATATTTTAGTAGCTTTAATAGCACTTTTGTCTGCTTTTTGAACAAGGTGACTTTCATTTTCACTGGGCTGTACAATTTATATAGCCATCCCTACACAGAACACACAAATGTAACATGTAATCTTGCTAAAAAAAAACCTGGAATTAAAGCCAGTTATAATCTATTTGACTTTGGCCAAGCCATATATTTCTGTGTTCCTCAGTTTCCCTGTTTGTAAAATGTGGATATGAAAACAGAGTTCACAGGGACTGACTTAGAAATAAAGAAGATGATGTATATGTAAGCAATTTGTAAATGCTTTATTATCAGAATGTAAAAGCAATATAGTGACTACAGACTCCACTAAAAGAACATCAGAATAATGTGTTGATCATGCAAAGCTGAACTTATTTCAGGTTGAGAGTCAGTAGTACCTCAGAAAGGGGAGTAGGGTTAGATAATTAAAGGAATTTAATGTCTTTGATTCAGTGGTTTAAGGTTGGGCTTTCCTTATTGGGATCTAATTGGGGTTGGTCAAAATTAGTGACAGCACAGGATTTGTTGACACAGGGATGAAAGGATTTGAGTGCTGACTAGTTAATAGTTGTTTGATGAGCAGGTAGCTTTCCAGCTGAGTGATTTATTGTCCTGAGAAGGTGATTGTGTTAGTGGACTATTGTACAGATAAATTGATTTCTGGTAAATTCCTAAAGCATTGAATGAAGTAATTTATGGGCATAGCCTTATCTATCAGCAAGAATTTTCTGGAACAAAGTTTTATTCCTAATAGTTAAGCTATGTGGGTGGAGGAATGTTCATTCTCAAGTATTACTACTATTTCTCAAAATAGACACTGATTAGAAAATGCTAGAGTATGAAATCTGACTGTCATAAAACTTATAATTTGAGATGAAAATATCCAGAATATACCTTATCACTGAGCTCATCTTTGTGGGCAAGCTATCTCCATGTGACCATAACACAGGGGTGAATCACATGGTCATAGCCCCAGAATGAGGCCATGCTCCTCGATGGAAGACCCTGGAGGTCTTAACTGGAAACCTGTTGTTGTTGTTCAGTGTCATCGAGTCAGTTCTGACCCATAGTGACCCTATGCATAACAGAACAAATCACTGCCCGGTCCTGCATCATTCTTACAATCGTTGTTATGCTTGAGCTCATTGTTGCAGCCACTGTGTCAATCCACCTCATTGAGAGTCTTCCTCTTTTCCTGTGACCCTGTACTTTGCCAAGCATGATGCCCTTCTCCAGGTACTGATCCCTCCTGAGAACATGTCCAAAGTATGTAAGACACAGTCTCGCCATCCTTGCTTCTAAGAAGCATTCTGGTTGTACTTCTAAGACAGATTTGCTTGTTCTTTTGGCAGTCCATGGTATATTCAATATTCTTCGCCAACACCACAATTCAAAGGCATCAGTTTTTCTGTCTGCCTTATTCCTTGTCCAGCTTTCACATGCATATGATGCCATTGAAAATACTATGACTTGGGTCAGGTGCACCTTAGTCTTCAAGGTGACATCTTTGCTCTTCAATACTTTAAAGAGGTCCTTTGCAGCAGATTTACCCAATGCAATGCGTCCTTTGGTTTCTTGTTTGCTGGATCCATGGGTGTTGGTTGTGGATCCAAGTCAAATGAAATCCTTGACAACTTCAATCTTTTCTCCGTTTATCATGATGTTGCTTATTGGTCCAGTTGTGAGGATTTTTGTTTTCTTTATGTTGAGGTGCAATCCATACTGAAGGTTGTGGTCTTTGATCTTCATTAGTAAGTGCTTCAAGTCCTTTTCACTTTCAGCAAGCAAGGTTGTGTCATCTGCATAACGCAGGTTGTTAATGAGTCTTCCTCCAATCCTGATGTCCCGTTCTTCTTCATATAGTCCAGATTCTCAGATTATTTGTTCAGCATACAGAATTGAATAGGTATGGTGAAAGAATACAACTCTGACGCACACCTTTCCTGACTTTAAACCAATCAGTACCTCCTTGTTCTGTCTGAACAACTGCCTCTTGATCTATGTAAAGATTCCTCATAAGTACAATTAAGTGTTCTGGAATTCCCATTATTTGCAATGTTATCCATAATTTGTTATAATCCATAATTCACACAGTTGAATGCCTTTTCATAATCAATAAAACACAGGTAAACACCTGCAGATGTGTATTTAGGTGCAAGAGACAAATGCCTCTTGTTTAAAATTCTAGAAATATAAAAAATAATCATTTGATATCATATTTTCATAATTTTCATGTTCACATCGAAGATATCCCTTCCAATACTACAAACAAAAGAAATAGATTCAAAATCTCAGGACATCAACACTCAGGTTTTTAGAGCTGTTGTTGTTGGTGTCATCGAGTTGGTTCTGACTCATAGACAGCCTATTTACAAAAGAACGAAACACTGCCCCATCATACACAATCTTCACAATCATTGCTATATTTAAGCCCATTGTTGCAGCCACTGTGTCAATCTGTCTCTTGAGCATCTTCCTCTTTTTCACTGACATTCTACTTTACCAAATATGATGATTATTTCTTTTTCTAGCTTAATTGCTCTGGGTAGGACCTCCAGCATAATTCTGAATAAGAGTGGTGATAAAAAGCATCCTTGTCTGGTTTCTGTTCTCAAGGGGAAGCCTTTCACATTCTCTCCATTTAGGATGATGTTGGCTTTGTATAAATGCCCTTTATTATGCTGAGGAATTTCCTTTCTATTCCTATTTTGCTGAGAGTTTTTTTTTTTTAAATCATGAATGGGTGTTGGACTTTGTCAAATGCCTTTTATGTATCAATTGATAAAATCACAGGGTTCTTGCCTTTAGTTTATGTAATGGATTACATTGATTGTTTTTCTAATGTTGAACTGTCCCTGCATACCTGGTATGAATCCCACTTGGTCATAGTGAATTACTATTTTTTAATATGTTGTTGGATTCTACTGGCTAGAATTTTGTTGAGGGTTTTTGCCTCTATGTTCATGGGGGATACCAAGAAAAAACCCAAACCCAGGGCCGTTGAGTCGATTCCAACTCATAGCAACCCTATAAGACAGAGTAGAACTACCCCACAGAGTTTCCAAGGAGCATCTTGTGGATTCGAACTACCGACTCTTTGGTTAGCAGCCGTTGCACTTAACCACTACACCACCAGGGTTTCCTCATGAGGGATATAGGTGTGTAATTTTCTTTTTCTTTGTAGTGTCTTAACCTGGTTTTGGTATCAGGGTTATTCTAGTCATAGGAACAGAATTGAGGCAATGGAAGTCAGAATTAGTGAGACAGAAGATAAAGCACTTGACACCAACTTATATGAGGTCAAATCAGATAAAAGAATTTTAAAAAATGAAGAAACCCTAAGAATCATGTAGGACTCTATCAATAGGAATAGGCTATAAGTGATTGGAGTACCAGATGGGGAGGGGAGGGGATAACAGAAAATACAGAGAGAATTGTTGAAGGTTTCTTGGCAGAAAACTTCCCCAGTATCGTGGAAGACAAGAAGATACCTATTGAAGATGCTCATCAAACCCCACATAAAGTAGATCTCAAAAGACAGTCACTGTCATGGATTGAACTGATGTGGGTAGGTGAGGACCCTGCTTAAGAGGCAGAACAGTGTCAAATCTCATGAACTTGCCACTCCACCATACAGCTGATACAGTGAATTTAGACTTAAGGTACATACCCTGTGTTACGGTGCTAATGCGGGCCTATGCTGTTAAAATGGGCCCACACAAGTCTATGCAGGGGTGAAAGGCATTCAAAGTCCATGGACCCCTTATGCCTGTGTCTAGGTGAAGAAGATGTGCCTGCCCTGAGTTCCTGGCTTTGGGGAGCTGGCAGATTGTTTTTTTCCTGTTTGTTAATTTGTTCCCTCTCCAAGGCCTGGAAAATGGCTCAGGATATGTGACAGGTCTTAGTTCAGGCCCGGGGAATGTGGCAATCTCTGAAGCTGACCTGGGACCTGGTGCAGAGTGGGGAGGGAGCAGGTAAATGGGACAGATGTTCTTCCCAAAGGGAATGTTTTTTGATCTGCATGGTAGGTTAGATGCATTTACTTATTTTTTGCCAATTGACCACTGCTTTTCACTGGTTCTGAAGGCATGAGTAGACCATCTGCCACTTGGTCTTTCCCAATGTGGAAAACACTTCCCAAATGCCACTGCTTGCCTCACCGCACACACTGGCTGATCCGATCTGCAGGGTGCTGGTTCCTTTTGGGTCAGTTCTGGCAACTCCTCTCTGCTTCTGAGTCATCTCTCCCTCCCGATGACACTCAGTCTGATTCCTCAACTTTGTTTTTGATGATCTGGGCTCCCAGACTGTCATATATAATCAATTCACTTGTTTTTTGTCTTTGTTGTAAGAGGGATCACTGGAAGCATCTGACTACTCTGCCATCTTCTGTCCTTTGATTTTTGATGGCTGCTTCCATGGATGTTGATTGTGAATCCAAGTAAAATCAAATCCTTGACAACTTCGATATTTTCCCTGTTTATTATGATGTTTATTGATACAGTAGTGAGGATTTTTGTTTTCTTTGTATTGAGGTGTAATTGATACTGAAGGCTTTAGTCTTTGATCTTCATCAGCAAGTGCTTAAAGTCTTCTTTAAGTAAGGTTGTGTCATCTATATACTGCAGGTCATTAATGAGTCTCCCTCCAATTCTGATGCCACATTCTTCTTCATATAGTTTGGCTTCTCAGATTACTTGCTTAACATACAGATTGAATGAATATGGTTAAAGGATACAACACTGATGCACACCTTTCCTGATTTTAAACCATGCAGTAGCTCCTTGTTCTGTTTGAATTGACTGTCTCTTGGTCTGTGTACAGGTTTCTCATGAGCACAATTAAGTGTTCTGGAATTTCCATTCTTTGCAATGTCATCCATAATTTGTTATGATCCACATGGTCAAATGCCTTTGTATAGTCAATAAAACACAGTTAAGTATCTCTGGTATTCTCTGCTTTCAGTCAAGATCCATCTGGCGTGAACAATGTTATCCCTCATTCCATTTCCTTGTCTAAATTTGGCTTGTATTTCTGGAAATTTCCTGTGGATGTACTGCTCCAACCATTTGGGAATTATCTTCAGCAAGATTTTACTTAAATATGATATTATTTATATTGTTCAAAAATTTCTGCATTCTGTTGGATCCCCTTTCTTTGCAATGGACACAAATATGGATCTCTTCTAGTTGGTTCTCCAGGTAGCTGTCTTCCAAATTTCTTGGCACAGACATGTGAGCACTTCCAGGATTGCACCCGTTGCTAAAGCATCTCAGTTGGTATTCTGTCAGTTCTTGGAGTCTTATTTTATTTTATTTTATATTTTTTTGATGACTTCAGGGCAACTTGGACTTCTTCCTTCAATACCATCAGTTCTTGATCATATGCGATCTCCTGAAATGGTTGAACCCCAGCCAATTCTTTTTGGTACAGTGACTCTGTGTAATCCTTCCATTTTCTTTTAATGCTTCCTATGTCATTCAATATTTTGCCCAGAGTCCTTCAATATTGCAACTTGAGGCTTGAATTTTTCCTTCAGTTCTTTCAGCCTGAGAAAAGCTTAGTGTGTTTTTCCCTTTTGGTTTTCTAACTCCAAGTCTTTGCACATTTCGTTGTAATACTTTACTTTGTCTTTTTGGGCAAAAATCTTCTGTTCAGCTCTTTTACTTCATCATTTCTACTATTCACTTTAGCTACTCTATGTTCAAGAGCAACTTTCAGAGTCTCTTCTGACATCTGTTTTGGCCTTTTCTTTCTTTCCTGTCTTTTTAATGATTTTTTTCTGTCTTCATAAATGATGTCCCTGATGTCATCCCATAACTTGCCTGGTCTTTGGCCATCAGTGTTCAGTGCATCAAATCTGTTCTTGAGATGGTGTCTAAATTCAGGTGGGGCATAGTCAAGTTTGTACTTTGGCTCACATGAACATGTTTTGATTTTCTTCAGCTTCAACTTAAAATTTCATATGAGCAATTGATAGTCTGTTTCTCAGTGGGCACCAGTCTTGTTCTGATTGATGATATTGAGCTTCTCCATGATCTTTTTCCACAAATGCAGTCTGTTTGATTCCTGTGTATTCCATCTGGCAAGGTGCACTCATAGTCACCATTTATATTGTTGAAAAAAAGGTATTTCCAATAATAGGTCATTGGTCTTGCAAAATTCTATCATATGATTCAATCACCAAGGCCATATTTTCCAACTACTGATTCTGCTTCTTTAGACCCAAAGTAATGTAAATGAAGCTGTTAAATCTGTCATTTGGTGGAGTTGAAGCATCAGTGTGTTCCCTCCCATCTCATTGTGTGATATCTAAGCTTTTCATTTATGATGCAAATGCTAGTAGGCAAAGTGCAACTGAAATCAATACAATTTTGCTTAGTATTCATGAAACAGATGCCATCTGTACGGTATTCTTTGGAATAATGTATAACAGAACTATGGAAAGTAATGACTGTTCAAATATAAAATAAAGTTGATTTTTACTGAAAAGCATCCTAAACACCAAAGAAGAAATTGTTGGATCTGTCAGTTCAAAAGACAGTCATATATTTAAAGCAGGAAAGGCATGAAGGCACTCTTTCACCCTTATAAGCTTACAAAAAGAGTGACCCACCATTGTTGTAGCAAAAGGAACTGTCAATTTCAGAACACTGTACAAGGAAATGGCAGGATTTAAGAAAGTATTTCACATTATTTTCTAGTCAGGCCATCCAGCACTGGCCATTCTTATTTCTAATGCAATAACTCATGTCCACCTTCACTAAGACCGATGCCCTGGCTAATGGTGTACTAGGATTTCTCATTTATTTTTTTTAAAAAAAAAAAGCAAACTAAGCAACAACAACGAAATTAAACATCACTCCTTTGGCAGCCAGAACACCAATGCTGCTGCTGTGTTGTGTTTATTTCAATAAATTATGGAAAAGTAAAGCTGCACGTCTGTACCATAAATTCAATATTATAATCATGTATGTCCTCTGTACAGAGTTTCTGCTGACACAAAAGAGATAAAAGGAATCAACAGGTCTGAGAAAATATCGTCCAGGATGATGGGAGTAAGTCTCCTAGAAAATATTACTTTTTAGAAAGTGTTATAGATTAAATTATTTCCTCCCCTCCCCCAAAAAAGATATGTTGAAGTCCTGAACTTTGGTACCTGTAAACGTGACTTTGTTCGGCAATAGAGTATTTGAGGATATCATCCACTATTTTAACATGAGGTCATATTGGATGGAGTTGTGTGAATCCTAATCCTGTATGATTGGTGTCCTTATGAAAGAAGAGAAGAGATACAGACACACAGAGGAAAGAATGCCTTGTAATGATGGAAGCGAATGCAGCTGCAAAAGAAGTAATGCCAAGGATAGCTGAGAGTCACCAGAAGCTGGCAGAGATAAGAAAGGATCTTCCTCTAGAGCCTTCAGGGAGCATGGCTCTGCTGACACCCTGAATTTGCACTTATATCCTCTGGAAATGTGAGAAAATAAATTTCTGTTCTTATAAGCAATCCACTCTGTTTAGTTTACTAAAGTAAACTAACAGAGGGGCTTAGCATTTGGAAGAAATAGTACCCCCACCATGCTTAATCAGTGGCTGGGAGCAGCCCAGAGGTGCATATGGCCTCAGCGTTAATGCCAAAGCACATTCCAAGGTGCAGCAGCTGAAGACCGTCAGCCAATAATACACTCTTCACAGCATGTTCTCTTGATGAAAAGGTTGAGCAGTACACCTCCGTGGCCACCACAATTATATTTGACTTTTCATAACAGTTAGAGTTATTTTCCAATGACTCTCTACTTTTGTGTTCTATAGAAATTCCTTTAACTCACTAATTTTCTAGGACAGAAATAATTGAACATGTAATTTTTTTTTTCTTTGTTCAAAATGAGTCATGAACATTATAAGTGACCTATATAGCTTCCCTGAACCAGCCTTTGGCTCTGTTATCATCTCTTACCACTGAACTGTCTACAGCATAAATTTGTACACATCAACTCATGCATAAGATCCTATTAAATAATTCCTAAAATTCATATAGTCATGAACACTGACATAAATAATTTCCCTACAGCTTGGTTTTAAAAATATAGTTAGAAAAGAGTATAAAAGTTGGCAAGTAAAATCTTAAGAGTTAGCAGCCTGAAAGAGAAAAATCCTTATTTGTTTTTCAGAGGCTTAAAATCTCCTGTACATTTTAAAGCATTGTCATACTTGATTGAATAGTAAAAAATAGATTTCCACAAGTCTTCAACTTACAGAAGTTCCTGGCTTCTTAACAGCAAAGATGTCAAAGGCAATGTTTGAAGACACGGGCAAGTGTATTAGATAAAAGCCAGTGGGTAGGTTTCCATTGTTTCCAGGTTACACATGCTGGAGATAAAAGGAGTTGACACATTTAAGTGCTTTGCTATTTCCAGCCCTGTAACTAATATAAAATGTTATAATGAGTTCAGTGGGTCTGGTTTGTGAACTTACGTAAAAACTGCAGCCCATCTCCAGAGCTGCCTTATACTTGTACGCTGCTGACATGCCAGGAATTACTTCTCTGCCTTCATAGGAACTTGAATTCCATTTTGCCTTTTGAAATCTAGTCGCTATCTAAAAGCATCTCAATCAGTGAGCGCAAGTGAACTTCTTGAATTGCTTTAGATTTTCTAATGCATTTACCTCTTAGTCCAATGAGTTAGAAAACAAATTCACATCCCTTTGAATATGTCTTTTAGTGAGCACTGTGTTCAGTGGTCAAAGTGCATGGTCTTAGCACACATGTAAAGTCTGACGGTCAACAGTCATCAAAGATTCTTATGTTGAGTAATTCACTCATATATCATCAATTCCTTCTTTATATAAACAAAGTATAAAAATAATTTGTTTTATCCATTGACTATCATCACCGTAATTTGATTCCAGCACCTTTAAACTAAAAAAAAGTAGCTTGCTCTCTAATCCTGCTAATGCCTTTTCCCTTAAAAAGGTAGATATTGTTGTTTCACATGATTTGTGCATTTTTTTGAGAAAATAATTCTAAAAGTGTACAAAATAAATTATTTTAAATCTACCACTTATTAAGTGTCTACTACGAGCCTAGGCTTTTGTATGTATTAATTCATTCTCTCTCTCACTTCCATTCCTTTCCTCTCCTCTCCTCTCCTTCCTTCCTTTCTTTCTTCCTTCCTTCTTTCTACTCTCCTCCCTCTCTTTCTTCCTCCCTTGTGTCCTCTCTTCTTTCTTTTTCTCTTTTATCCTTTTTTTCTTTACTGAATGCTGGGAACTGGAATTCTGATGACGTGCCCTTCCTCACACTCCACATCATCCATTAAATGCTCATTTTCAAATATTTATGATTGTTGTTGTTTTTAGTTGCTGCCAACTCTTAGCGATCTTATGTATCATAGAAAAAAATGTTACCTGGTCCTGTGCCCTCTTCATGATCATTGGTATGTTTAAGCCCATTGACATAGCTATTTTGTCAGTGGAGGATTTCCTTCTTTTTCGCTGACCCTCCAGTTTACCAAACATGATGTCCTTTTCTAGTGATTGGTCTTTCCTGATGATGTGTCCAAAGTAAGCAAGACCAAGTCTCGCCATCCTTGGTTCTAAGGAGCACTCTGACTGTGCTTGCTCAAAGACTGATTTATTCATTTTGACAGTCCACGGTATATTTAATATTCTAAGAACTAACTCTTTTTAAATTGGTTTTTAACTTGTACTACCGAAAGAGTTGCTGTATTTGTGCAGAGACGTAGGGTCAGGACATGGAACTATTTTTGCATGTTCCTCTTCTATACTTACCCATCTGTAACCTCAGCCACCTACATGAAACCTTTCTAAGGTTCTGAGTAACTCATTTTGAAAACCATCCAGTTAAGGCATTTTCAGACCCATTCATGTATAGCAACTAGAAAGAAAAAAAAAAATATTGAACTATTGGCACAGTTTTAATTCACAGATCAGATTAATTTTGGAAAACCAAACAGTTGAGTTTGAATGTGAGAGGAAAGGCTAACAACCTGGTGTTTTCATTTTCTACTGCTGTGCATCAAGTTATCACAAACTTTACAGTTAAAAAACACACATTAATTAAATCACATTTTCATGGATCAGGAGTCTGAGCATGGCTTAGCTGAATCCTCTGCTTAGTTTCACAGGCTGAAATCAAGGTGTCAGCTGGGGCTGTGGTCTCGTCTGAGGCCCTGGGTCCTATTCCAATCTTATGTGCTTGTTTTGCAGAATTCAGCTCCTGTGGCTGTAGAATTAATGTCTTCAGCCCCTAGAGACCCCCCATAGCCCTCCATAGGGAGTTCATGTAGTGACAACTTGCTTCTTGAAGGCCACTAGAATAGTCTCTGTAGTCCCAGTCTGTGTAGAGGGAGTTTTACCTAACACAATGTAATCATGGGAGTGACATCCCATCACCTTTTCTGCACAGTGTAACTTAATCAAAGGAGTGACACCCCATTATCTTTGCAATATTCTGTTGGTTAGAAGCATGTCACAGTGGACAGAGATCTTCAGAGTCATGTTAGAACTGTGTTTACCACATCTTGCCTACTACCAGAGAGATCGTAGATGGCCAGAGAGAGTTTAAGATGCCTACAGTGAAAGTTGAGAACAAGAACAAACAACAAAAATAGTTCCTTTACAACCTTTGCCAGAGGTTTATCCCAAGATTTTCCATTTTCATTTTTATGTTGTTGTTAATCGTTGTTGAGTTGATCCCAATTCATGGTAACCCCACGTGTGGAGAGTAGAACTGCTCCATAGGGTTTTCTTGACTGTAATCTTAACAGAAGCAAATCGCTAAGCCTTTTCTTTCACAGTACTACTGGATGGGTTTGAAATATCAATTTTTAGGTTAGCAGTTGAGCGTAAACTGTACCACCTAGAAACCTTTTTCACTTTTTACACTGCTTCCCAGTTTACAAAGTACTTTTTATACTTTTTCAAATCTGGCTATTCTTATCATTCCTGTGGCAGATTAAGGGTATCATTCCATTTTCAAAGTGAGGAAAATGAATTTCAGAGAGATTAATCATTATGTCAAGTTCTCATAGGGAATAAGAGGTAGAGCTAGGAACTAACTCAGATTTTTCTGACTTCTGTCCTTAATTTGATATCACATATAATAAGGTTCAGGAGCCCAGGTGGCACAGTGGTTAAGAGCTCAGCTGCTAACCAAAAGGCTGGCAGTTCGAATTCACTCTGTCCTATAGGGTCCCTATGAGTCAAAATCAACTCTATGGTAATGGGCTTGGTTTCTGTTTTTGTGATAAGCTTGAAACCAAGACCAAACCCATTGCTTTCCAGTCAATTCCAACTCATAGTGACCCTATAAGACAGAGTAAATCTCCCCCATAGGGTTTCCAAGGAGTTGCTGATAATAAGCTTAATGGTCTGTAAAATTTGCCTTAATAAGCACCTTACAATCTCTATAACTATTATCTTAAACCGGTAGTAGACCCCAAATCAAGGCAACCCTATGTGTGTCAGAGTAGAAATGTGCTCCGTAGGATTTTCAGTGGATAATTTTTCTGAAGTAGATAATCAGGCCTTTCTTCTGAGATGCCTCTGAGTAGACTCAAACTTCCAACCTTTTGGTTAGCAGCTGAGCACATTAACCACTTATATCACCTAGGGACTCCCAAGAATTACCTTAGGACCCACTAATTCCCCATTTAGGAAGCTCATTCTATGACTATATGGTGCCCACAGCAGGCAAATTGGAAGAGGTATCCACAAATAAGAAAGGTGAAAAAAAATTTTAACTGATGTTTTCGGATGATACAGATATCATGGGATATCTGTCATATTACTTTATTTTCTTCCATCTCTGTAATTATTGTAAGAATTGCCCTTCAGGTAGCATATTTGAGATATCAACCCAAATACTGATGTTATAAGAGAATTTTGAATGAGACCTTAGTTTTTAGTGTACATTTTCAGGACCTATTCACCAAAGCCATGGTATAAATCTCAGAAAATATGACTGGGTTTCAAAGTTCCCTAAGTAAAATATTCTGAATTTGTCACGCCGTATCTCTCGTTATTGCTCTGTGTCAACATGTTCCTTTTGAATAAGTAAGAGTGGAAAAAGTCAGTTGAAAAATAATAGTGTCTTTATGTGAGATAAAAAATTAGATCTGGCCTTTGTTTTTGGTTCCTAAAAGATAACCCTTGGAATTTTCCAAGTAACCAAGATGTCTTTGTTATCTAAAACTGTTGGGCAACACAAGAAAATCTGTGCAAATGAGTAGGGGTCACAGAGGCCACACCTGGTCAGCTAAACTTAGGAAAGGAGGGGGGCATGATTTAGTCAATCATGCATATTTGATGATTCAATCAGTCATGTCTATGTAATAAAACCAATAAAAGGTACTGAATTGGGAGGTTAATGAGGCTTCCTGGGTCTTTGAGAACATTTGCTCTCAGGAGGGTGGTATGATCCTGGGGACAATGGAAGCCTCAAACAAGGACCCCTCCCAGATCTGGCTTAAATTCAGGAAAAGTGTGCATCAGTGTTGTATCCTTTCACCTCATTCATTCAATCTATATGTTGAGCAAATAATCTGAGAAGCCAAACTATATGAAGAAGAATGTGGCATCAAGATTGGAGGGAGACTCATTAACAAAGTTACACCTTGCTATATATTCCTAGTTGCTCTCCTACTAGTGAGACAGTAAGCTTCTTCTCTCCACCCTGTACTCCCTTTGTCCATTCAGCCACCTTCTGTCTCCATCTGCCCTCTCATCTTCCCTTGAGACAGGAGCTGCCTACATAGTCTAATGTGTCTACTTGAGCCAAGAAGCCCACTTCTCACTAGTATCATTTTCTATCTCATAGTTCAGTCCAGTCTCTGTTTGGAGAGTTGGCTTTGGGAATTGTTCCTGTCTTAGGCTAACAGAAGGTCTGGGGATTATGACCTCCGGGGTCCTTCTAGTCTCAGTCAGACCATTAAGTCTGGCCTTTTTACGAGAATTTAAGATCCGCATCCCACTCCTCTCCTGCTCCATCAGGGATTCTCTGTTGTGTTCCCTGTCAGGGCAGTCATCGGTTGTAGCCAGGCACCATCTAGTTCTTCTGGTCTCAGGATGATGTAGTCTCTGGTTAATGTGGCCCTTTCTATCCCTTGGGCTCATAATTGCCTTGTGTTTTTGGTGTTCTTCATTCTCTTTTGCTCTAGGTGGGTTAAGACCAATTAATGCATCTTAGATGGCCACTTGCTAGCGTTTAAGACCCCAGACACCACTCACCAAAATGGGATGCAGAATGTTTTCTTAATAGATTTTGTTATGGCAATTGACCTAGATGTCCTCTGAAAACCATGGTCTCCAGACCCCCGCCCCTGCTACTCTGGCCTTCAAAACATTCAGTGTATTCAGGAAACTTTTTTGCTTTTGGTTTAGTCCAGTTGTGCTGACCTCACCTCTATTATGTGCTGTCTTTCCCTTCACCTAATGTAGTTCTTGTCTACTATCTAGTTAGTGAATACCCCTCTCTATCCCTCCCTCCCAACCGTCGTAACCATCAATGAACATTTACTTCTGCATTTAAACTATTTCTTGAGTTCTTATAGTAGTAATCTCATATAATTTTTGTCCTTTTGCAACTAATTTCATTCAGAATAATGCCTTCCAGATTCCTCCATGTTATGAAATTTTTCATTGTTTCTTCATTGTTCTTTATCGATGCATAGTATTCCTTTGTGTGAATGTGCCATAATTTATTTATCCATTCAGCCATGATGAGCACCTTGGTTACTTCCATCTTATCGCTATTGTAAACAGTGCTACAGTAAACATGGGTGTGCATATATACGTTTGTGTAAAGGCTCTTATTTCTCTAGGATATATTCCAAGGAGTGGGATTGCTGGATCATATGGTAGTTCTATTTCTAGCTTTTCAAGGAAGCACCAAATCGTTTTCAAAATTGGTTGTACCATTTTACATTCCCACCAGGAGTGTTCAAGTGTTCCAGTCTCTCCACAACCTCTCCAACATTTATTATTTTGTGCTTTTTGGATTAACGCAAACATTGTTGGGGTGAGATGGAATCTCATTGTAGTTTTGATTTGCATTTCTCTAATAGTTAATGATCATGAGCATTTCCTCAAGTATCTGTTAGCTACCTGAATGTCTTCATTAGTGATGTGCCTTTTCGTATCCTTTGCCCATTTTTTATTGGGTTATTTGACTTTTTATTGTTGAGCTTTTGCAGTATCATGTAGATTTTAGAGATCAGACGCCGATTGGAAATGTCATAGTTAAAAACTTTTTCCCAGTCTATAGGTAATCTTTTTACTCTTTTGGTAAGTCTTTGGATAAGCATAGGTATTTGATTTTTAGGAGCTCCCAGTTATCCAGTTTCTCTTCTGGCATTTGTGCATTGTTAGTAATGTTTTCTATACTGTCTATACCATGTATTAGGGCCCCTAGTGTTGGCGGTATTTTTTCTTCCATGGTCTTTATCATTTTAGATTTTATTTTTAGGCCTTCGATCCATTTTGAGTTAGTTTTTGTGCATGGTGTGAGGTATGGGTTTTCTTTCTTTTCTTTTTTTTTTGCAGATGGATATCCAGTTATGCCACCGCCATCTGTTAAAGAGACTGTCTTTTCCCCGTTTAATAGATTTTGGGACTTTGTCAAGTATCAGCTGCTCATATGTGGATGGATTTATGTCTGGATTCTCAATTCTGTTCCATTGGTTTATGTATATGTTGTACCAGTATCAGGCTGTCTTAACTACTGTGGCAGTATAATATGTTCTATCATCATATAGCATGAGTCCTCCAACTTTGTTCTCCTTTTTCAGTAATGCTTTACTTATCTGGGGCCTGTACCAATTCCTTTTGAAGAAGCAAAGTTTGAGAATGTGAGGCATGGTGGCATGAAGAAGGACAGGAGAGAGCTTTCTTTCTATCTGACATTAAAAGTTTTTGAAGCAACATTATATCAAATATTAGCTCTGTAGAACACTAGAGATATTGAAAGGAAAATTTTACAAAAAGCCTTATGCTGTTAAGTAAGTGTAGGAATACAGGCTAAAACAAAGTTCAGCAAATGTAATGCTGCAGGACTTCTCAGAAATTTTACAAAACTAATGTGTATTTTTGAATATGTATGTGAAATCAATAGTGGCAGTGGTAGTTCAGTGGTAGACTTCTCACCTTCCATGCCAAAGATCTGGGTTTGATTTATACCTCATTAGCAGCCACTAGTGGTATGTCAGTGAAGGCTTGCATGTTGCTATGATGCTGAACAGGTTTCAGTGGAGCTTCCAGATTAAGATGGACTGAGAAGAAAGGCCTGGTGATCTATTTCTGAGAATCAGCCAATGAGAACCCTATGAATCACAGTTGTCCCATCCACAATGAATCATGGGAATGGTATATGACTAGGAAGCCTTTTATCCCATTGTGTATGAGGTTGCCATTAGTAGGGGATCAACTTAATGGAAGTTAACAATAACAAAGTGTGAAATCAATTTCTTTGGCACTAGGACTATTTATTCAAGAAACATTCTAAAATCTCATCAAACATCTGTGTGTCAGTCAGGTCCTCCAGGAAGTGGATCTTGAGGTAGAGTAAATAGTAAAAAAAAAAAAAAAAAAAAATAGTACAAGAGTTTTATTAGGAGAAATGTTTGTGGGAAAGGAAAAAAAAAAAAAGCAGAAATAGCAAGATCAGACAGGGAGACAGGGAGTGTGTTAAACTGTGATGAAAATATGACAGAGTCTTCACCAAACCCCAGGAATGTCTGGAACAAAAACTGCCTGCTAGAAGAGTTCCATAATGGGGAAAAGTGGGCTTATCTCAGTGCCCCCATGATCAGTAATTGGTTGGGAGTTGCTCAAGAAGAATGGCCTTGGCTTGAGTGCTGGGGCAGATTTTGAAGGCATTAATTGCTGGAAGCTATCAGGTAACTGCACTCCTTGCCACCTAAATTTCTTCTTGATATGAGACCCATATGGTGCATTTCCATGGCTGCCACAACTGATATTTTAAGGAACCTAGTTTGAGAAATCCTGACAATGATACATTTATATGAACAGGCCTAATCAATCATTTAAGCAAACTTAATCATGTGTGTGTTTTTTTCTCTCTTATTAACCACAAAAACTCAAACCAAACCTGTTGCCATTGAGTCAGTTCCAACTAACTGTGACTCCATGTGTGCAAAGTAGAACTGCTCCATAGGGCTTTTTTGGCTGTAATCTTTACAAAACGAGATCATCAGGCTTTTCTTTTGTGGCATAGCTGTGTGGGTTTGAACTGACAACCTTTAGGTTAGGAGCCAATTGCAAAGTGCTTGTGCCACCCAGGGACCTTTTTCTGTCTTGTTAAAGCAGCAGCAAAAACTGCCAGCTAATATTCCTGAGATTTCACAGGACATAGAGTTTCCTCATTTTTATGTTCTGGTCTGCAGAGCGAATATAAAATGACTACTGGCTTTATTCTTCATGAATACCTTCCATATTCAACTCATATCTGGAAGTAATGTCTGGTGACTGTGGTGTTTAACTCTTGCTTCATAAAGGTAAAGCTTTATGATCCCTCTTACATAAAGCAATAGGTGGGAATCAGAAGGATTAAAGGAATACAAATTACCTGGGATGGCACAACCTATAGCTGAGACACCATCTAAGCAGAAATCTTTCTGGAAATCTACCCAAAGTCCCGCAGACTTAAATTTGTGCTATGATTACAAAACAACAAGAAATTTGTTGCATTCTAGGTTTAGCTCAGGACAAATCCATATCACATTGGTTTCTCGACTGAAGATGATGGATGAGTTTTTCCTCCATCTTGCCCTCAGTTTTCGCAGTTTTATTTGTAGTGACCTGTGAGTCATTCCTGACTTGGGCCAGATGTCGAATGAAAATACCAACTGTAAAATGTAATTATTTCAGTGAATTAGGTCACATTTTGTGATTGCTTTATAAGAATTTGGCTTTGATTTTTAACATGGCCCACACATACAAGGGGAAATAAATAACATTCTTATATGTTTACTATACTCTATACTCTGTACCTCTACACCACCTGAGTTTCCATTATGAAGACAGCAGTGTCCAAAATGTCTGTTGTTCTCTGTAATAAAATGGATAAAAACATGGATTGATAAGATTGAAAAAATGGTTCAGAGTGGAAAGATGTGATAACCTGATGCTCTTCCAAATAACTGCAAATCCCAATAAACCTAGATTTATAAAAATAGATAGCAGGCCAGGTTTGGACCTCAGGTCATCGTTTGTTGATGTTATTGTAGAGTAACTTTGTAAAAGTTTGGAAACATGGAAACAACGAATCTAAACTTCTCTGACTTCTGACAGCTGACTCTGCTACTTACTCTCACATCTTCATTTTTTCCAGAAGCTTTAACATGGTTGTGATCACTTTTCAGCAGCTGAAACAAGCACTTCGATTTGTAAAATATACAGATAGGAAGTTCTAGAGGAGATTTGCATCAACTGGGGGCAACCATTTCTTGCTTTGATTCATCTTTCCTCATGCTCATTTTCAAAATCCTGCTATACCCACCCCTGAAAAGAATAGGAATTTTATAGTACTCAAACCTGTATCCGTGTCTGGTACCCCAGACGGAGCAGAACGGACATTTATAGAAGGCTAGTACTTGGCTTAATTGAAGTCACTGAGACATAAGATGTGTTGTGCCTTATGTTCAGCAACTCTGAAATCTGAGCTAGAACTTGCCTCAGAATTGCAAGTATAAAGCCTAGAAAATCATAATGGATCAGTCAGGGTATTGGGACAAATCCAGTGCATGTTATGTGTTCAGTTCATAAAAATGCAAGAAAATATGGATCTCTCTGTGTAGGTTCACTGAGATTGGTAAGCAGAATTTAGGACTCACCATCTGTGTTTCCACTAAGGGAAATTTTATCCTTTTCATACACAGGGATTCCGGCTTTAAATTGTTGTCAGCATAATGCCATTTCCTTATTGCGTGATTCATCAGCTTCAATAAATGAAACTCAGATCATAGCAGAGTTGTATTCAGTCAAGCATTTCTGTCACTAAATTAGGCCCTAAATGTCCCCATCATTATTCACTTAAATCCCCTGACCTGAAGTGAGAAGCCCACGAAGCCAAACTACTATTTTTTTCCTTGGAATATATCCCAGATCTTTCTACCTATACAGTAGACATTAGAGAAATCTAAGGGCCACTCCAAAAGATGCTATTGTCTAGGATTTAAAACTCTCCTGTCAAAAATGTTCAGAACAACAACAACAAAAGTTACTCCTGTCATAGAACTCTGAATTTATTGATTCTGCCTGACTTATTAGTCTTTTACTGTTAAGGATAAATCTCAAAGGCCATTAGTATCATACCTTTGTCTAACATGGAACTTACCTGTTCCACATGTATTTTCCAACACTGGCACTAATTCTGTGTCTCATGAACAGGGATGCTTTTATTTAGGAATGGATGTTTGGGTAATTCTGTGTTGGTACAGTTTGTATTTCACCATTCATCTGTCAGTTTGTTATACAGTGGGGGCTTTCATGTTACTATGATGCTGGAAGCTATGACACTGGTATTTGAAATACCAGCAGGATCACTCATTGTGAATAAGTTTCAGCAGTTTACAGACTAAGAAGACTAGGAAGAAAGGCCTGGCGATCTACTTACAAAAATTAGCCAATGAAAACCCAATGGATCACAGAATATTGCCTAAGACTTTGACTAGCTTACTTTGGATATGTCATCAGGAGGGGCCCATAACTGGATAAGGATATCATGTTTGGTAAAATGGAGGTCCACCGAAGACGAGGGAAATCATCGAAGAGACAAATTGACACAATGACCATAACAATGAACTCAAACATACCAACAATCATGAAGATGGCAAAGTATTGGGCAACATTTTATCCTATCATACATGGGGTTGCCATGTGTTTGAGCCTACATGATGGCAACCAAGAACAACAGCTTGTGTATGTGTGACTTCCATAATAATTGTGATAATTACTTTTAATAGTTATTATGTACTGAGTGACTTCTCCTTGAGAGACAAAGAGTTTGATGTTTATCTCTAATCCTTATATAAGCCCTTTAAAAGAACATTATACTCATTTTACAGTTAAAGATACTGAGTATGCAAGTGTTTCCTTGACTTGTGTAAAGCCATACAGCTAAGAAGTGACAGTGTCATTTTTTTAATTGTGCTTTAAGTGAAAGTTCACAAATCAAGTCAGCCTCTCATACAAAAACTTATACATACCTTACTATGTACTCCTAGCTGCTCTTCCCTGTGTCCGTTCAACCAGCTTCTGTCCCCCCGCCTTCTCATCTCACCACCAGACAGGAGCTGCCCACATAGTCTCATGTGTCTACTTAAGCCAAGAAACTCACTCCTCACCAGTATCATCTTCTGTCCTATAGTCCAGTCCCTGTTTGAAGAGTTGGCTTTAGGAATGGTTCTAGTCTTGGGCCCACAGAGGGTCTGGGTACCATGACCTCTGGGGTCCCTCTAGTCTCAGTCAGACCATTAAGTCTGGTCTTTTTATGAGAATTTGAGGTCTGCATCCCAATGTTCTCCTGCTCCATCAGGGATTCTCTGTTGTGTTCCCTGTCAGGGTAGTCATCGGTAGTAACTGGGGCACCATCTAGTTCTTCTGGTCTCAGCTGATGTAGCCTCTGGTGTATGTGGCCCTTTCTGATGTCATGTTTTAATCTCTGATCTGTTTAGTTTCAAAGATCTCCTCTTGTGTATTTTTTTATTTTGTTTTGATCTACCTTGTCATGCTTATCTTTCCAGAAATGGAGTAAAAATGTGCCCTTCCAGGTTTACATTTTTGAACCAAACTCATCAGCTTATCACTGGTTAGAAGGCTATCTTCTATCAGCTACCTAGCAGCAAAGAGCTTTTCCTTTAAAAAAGGAAAACTGTCTCATTTATCTCCTTCTCAGAATTCCAGTGTTCACAGGGCTGCGTACTAAACAATGGATCACTTAAGCCCATATAGTTTTAAAGAGTTCTCTGATGACTTCATGTAATTTCCCTAATTTAATTGTAAATCTTTGAAGGTAAAGTGCATGCTCTTTTTAAGCCTTCACAGCAATAATTCCGCTTTAGTGGACCGAAGTTCTATGGCTATATATGTGTGCTTCAGACAGTGTTGCTATAAACTTTCAAAAACCCACACAGTGAGTGTCCACAGAAATAAGTACAAATACCAAGAGAAAGAAAAAAAAAATTACATATGTTCAAACTAGATGGTGATTGCATATAACTATATATATATGCTTTGTAAAACTGCAGAAATGTGATATATGAGTATGACAAGAGTATTTAAGAATGATACAGATCACATTTTTTTTTTTCCTACACTCTTTTGGAGCAATGTTTAATGTATGTATTCATACTGATTTAGGAAGTATGTCCGTGGCTCTGACAAACATTCTTCCCTAGATAGGGAGATATCTGAAGCCTCATTCATCACAATGCCACACAGGGAATCTAGAGACTCAAAAGTTGATGGAATTATATTGCCTGAGTAGCATGCAAGGACATTGTATGAACATGAACAGTACATTCCTTCTGTCTCGCTTCTCTCTAGTTAAGGATTGAACAGAGCCAAGAAGCCAACAGAATGGATTTCAACTTTGCTTAACCAATATATTCTGACAGTAGACTTTTAAGTATTAGAATGAGTTATTTAGGGATGCTGTGAAATCCACTTCCTCTTGAAAATCTAACACCCAGTCATTCCTACCCAGAATACCAAGAGATAAAGTGTTGGATTAGGGTCCTTTCTCCAATTTTGATTAACAGGATATTTTCTCCTAACAATTAAACAAGATCAGTATATCTAGATAGTCATTTTTTGTTATTGTTTTAATTATTGTTTTCAATTACAGATATTAGCTTTGTACTCAAGGCCAGGTAATAATATTGTATATTCAAGCATTACACTGAGGAGGGATTAAGCCATTTGAAGAGTCTTTTTAGATTCATTTTGAAACAAAACAGAATATAAGTAAACACATTAATTAAAAGTCAAAAAAGTCTTCCTTTGGTCAATTTGTTTCATCTTAATTCTGTTAGAAGTGTTTCTGCATGGAGGATTTTAAAACTAATGAAAAACAGAATGATAAAAACTTTAAAATGCATATTTTGAACTGTTGTTAGGTTGTCGATGTTATAGTAGCATTGGACGGTACATCAAATTTAGTCAAAAAACTCAAAATAATCTTGGTAACATGGTTTGGTTTAAGCATTTATTACTGCAATGGGGCAACATTTCTTTACTCTAACTCCTAAATGAAATCGAGTCTTTTGAACTTAATTAATGTAATTCTTTTCACTGGTAAGCAACCAGTGAAGCAAAGAGGGAAGAAAGGAAGAAGTGATATAAGATGAAAGTTTTCAATTAAAATTTTTAACTTCAAAAACCACCACTTATCTATCAGTCTGTTGTATTGAAGAGGCTTCTGTGTTACTGTGATGCTGAAAGCTATGCCACCATTATTTCAAATACCAGCAGGGTTACCCATGGTAACAGGATACAGAGGCACGTGCAGACTAAGACATACTAGGAAGAAGGACATGGCAGTCTACTTTTGAAAAAAATGGCTTGGAAAAAACTTATGAATAGCCCCAGAACACTGTCTGATACAGTGCCAGAAAATGAGCCCCTCAGGTTGGAAGACACTCAAGGTACGGCTAGGGAAGAGCAGCCTCCTCAAAGTAGAGTCAACGTTAATGACATGGATCTAGTACAGGTTTCAGGGCCTTCATTGTTGAGATGGCATGATTAAAAATGAGAAGAAACAGCTGCAAACAACCATTAATGATTGGAATGGGAAATGTATGACATATGAATCTGGGAAAATTGAAAGTTGTCAAAAATGAAATGGAAAGCATAAAGATTGGTATCCCAAGCATTAATTAGCTGGAATTAACTGGTATTGGCAATTTTGAATTGGGCAATCATATAGCCTACTGTGCTAAAAAAGCTAAGAATGACAAATTAAAGAATAATGATGTCCTGTGCATATAAGGTGGTAGAAAACACTATGGCTTGGGTCAGGAGTGCCTGAGTCTTTGAGGTAATATCTTTGCTTTTCAACAGTTTAAAGAGGTCTTTTGCAGCAGATTTGCCCAATGCAATGCATCTTTTGATTTCTTGACTGCTGCTTCCATGGATGTTGATTGTAGATCCAAGAAAATTAAATCCTTTACAGTTTCTATCTTTTCTCCATTTATCATGATGTTGGAGCCCTGGTGGCATAGTGGTTAAGAGCTTGGCTGCTAACCAAAATGTCAGCAGTTAGAATCTACCAGCTGCAACCTGGGAACCCTGTGGGGTAGCTCTACTCTGTCCTGTAGAGTCGCTGTGAGTCAGATTCCCCTCAACAGGAATAGGTTTGGTTTTATCATGATTTTGCTTATTGGTTCAGCTGTTAAGAATTTTATTTTCTTTATATAGAGGCGTAACACATAATGAAGGCTGTGGTCTTTGATCATCAATAAGTGACTCAAGTCCTCTTCACTTTCAACAAGCAAGGTTGTGTCATCTGCATAATGCAGGTTGTTAATGAGTCTTCCTCAAATCTTGATGCCACATTCTTTTTCATATAGCTCATCTTCTCGGATTATCTGCTTAGCATACAAGTTGAGTAAGTATGGTGAAAAGATACAACCCGGGCACACACCTTTCCTGACTTGAAACTACTCAGTATTCCCTCATTCAGTTCCAATGACTGCCTTTTTTATCTATGTACAGGTTCCTCATGAGCACAATTAACTGTTCTGGAATTCCCATTCTTTTCAATGTTATCCAAAATTTGTTTTGATCCACACAATTGAATGCATAGTCAGTAAAACTCAGGTAAACATCTTTCTGGTATTCTCTGCTTTCATCCAGGATTTACCTGACATCAGCAATGATATCCTTAGTTCTATATCCTTTTCTGAATCCAGTTTGAATTTCTGGCAATTCTGTGTTGATATACTGCTGCAGCCACTTTTGAATGAACTTAAGCAACATTTTACTTGTGTGTGACATCAATGATGTTGTTCAATAATTTCCACATTCAGTTTGATCACCTTTCTTTGGAACAGTCATAAATATGGATCTCTTTCAGTTGGTTGGCCAGGTAGCTATCTTCTAAATTTCTTGGCATAGACGAGTGAGCACTTCCAGTGCTGCATCCATTTGCTGAAATATCTCAACTGGTATTCCCTCAATTCCTGAATTCCTGGAGACTTTTTTTTTTTTTTTTTTGCCAATGCCTTCAGTGCAACTTGGATCTCCTCCTTCAGTACCATTGGTTCCTGATCACTTGCTACCTCCTGAAATGTTTGAACATCGACCAACTCTTTTTGGTAGAGTGATTCCATGCATTACTTCCATCTTCTTTTGATGCTTCCTGAGTTGTTCAATATTTTTCCTGTAGAATCCTTCAGTATTACAACTCAAGTCTTGAATTTTTGTTTCAGTTCTTTCAGCTTGGGAAATGCCAAGCGTGTTCTTCCCCTTTGGTTTTCTATCTCCAGATCTTTGTACATATCATTATAAAACTTTACTTTGTCTTCTCGAGCCACCCTTTGAAATCTTCTGTTCAGCTGTTTTACTTCATCATTTCATCCTTTTGCTTTAGCCGCTCTACGTTTAAGAGAAAGTTTTGGAGTCTCTTCTGACATCCATTTTGGTCTTTTCTTTCTTTCCTGTCTTTTCAATGACCTCTTGTTTTCTTTATGTATGATGTCCTTGATGTTATTCCACAACTAGTCTTTGGTCATTAGTGTTCGATGCATCAAACCTATTCTTGAGATGATCTCTAAATTCACGTGGGATATACTCATTGTTGTACTTTGACTCTCATGGACCTATTTTAATTTTCTTCAGCTTCAGCTTGAACTAGTATATGAGCAGTTGATGGTCTATTCTGCAGTCAGCCCCGGCCTTGTTTTGACTGATGATATTGAGCTTTTCCATCATCTCTTTCCACAGATGTAGTCAATTTGATTCCTGTGTATTCCATCTGTGTAATCCCACATGCGTCTGTCAATTTGTCGTACTGAGGGGGCTTGGGTGTTGCTGTGATGCTGGAAGCTATCTCACCAGTATTCAAATACCAGCAGGGTCACCTGTGGCAGACAGGTTTCAGCTGTGCTTCCAAACTGAGACAGACTAGGAAGAAGCACCAGTCTACTTCTGAAAAGAATTAGCCAATGAAAACCTTTATGGCTATGGAATATATGTGTATATATACATAACTATGTGTGTGTGTGTGTGTGTGTGCGTGTATATATATATATATATTTTATACACATCAAAACCATTGTAGTGGAGTAGATTCTGACTCATAGTGACCCTCTAGGACACAGTAGAACCGCCCTCATAGGATTTTCAAGAAGTGACTGGTGGATTTGAACTACTGACCTTTTGGTTAGCAACTCAACTCTTAACCACTGTGTCACCAGAGCTCAAGAGTCATCAAAATACACGTTTAAATCCCAGCTTTGACATAGACTAGCTATACATACTAGAGTAAATTATTTAGTCTTTCCTCTTTTCACTTTTCTCATCAGTAAAAAGAGCATAATAAAAACTACTTCATGACTTTAGTGAGGATATGATAATTTATTCAGAGTCTAACTGAATGACTGGCACATTTAGGCTTCTTGCTAATGGTATGTGACATCTTCACATGGGACGTATGGGTGCTTGAAGGGCAATACCTTAGTGACTGTTCTGATTTTATAGTGTGTTGTTGTTATCAATAGCATAAAAGAAAATGTACACACTTTTCTACTCAGTCTTTCATTAACAACTAGATAAAACCTATTTATGCCAGTGTGAATTCTATTCTTATGATATATTTTTTCATGAAATAGTTTATAGAAAATTACCTCCATTTAATAACTATTATTATTTTTTTATAGTCACTGTTATTAATCCCATTAAAAAGTAATTGTTGTAGTTAACATCCAAAATAACTTCCCAACAAACCACGCCTTCTGGTTTCCACACCACTGTACAGTTCTCTCCAAAGTCGAAATAGCCTGGCTTTGTGTAAAAATAGAACGTGGTGAAAAAGACTTCTGAGACAAGGTCATAAGATGTCTTGCGATTTCTCTCCGTGTGTCTTAGAAAGCTTAGTGGATGAAGCTGGTAATCTTGTAAGAAATACAAATATTCTGGATAGCCAAGTCATGAGGAAGTAAAATCTAGACACGTAAAGAGGCAACATGAAGAGAAAGAGATGGTGGCCCATCTCCAGCAGTTATGAATTAAATTGTGTCCCTCAAAAATATATGTTGAAGTCTTAACCTGTGGTGCCCAAGAATGTGACCTTGTTTGAATTAGGATCTTTAAATTTGTTATCAGTTAACATGTGATCACATTGAAGTAGAGTGGGCCTTAATGTAATATGAGTAGTGTGATCATTAAGGTTGGGTGTCAACTTGGCCAGGCCATGATTCTCAGTTGTTTGGAAGTTATGATGTAGTTTGGCAGTGGTATAATGATGTAATCACTTTCATAATGAGAACTGATATAATGTGATCACCTCCATGATGGGATCTGCTGTAAGTAGCCAATCAGTTGAAAGGGAGTCTCCTTGGGAGTGTTGCCCACATCCAATATATCTGGGCTTTCTGACTAAGCTTGTGGTCTTTTGTTCTGCTCCGCATCCTACTTGTCAGCATCTGACTTCTGGTTTTGGGGATTTGGGCCAGCAACCTGCCTCCTTACCTGTGGACCTTGGGTTCATCAGTCCCTACAGCTATGTGAGTCAGGAGACGCCTCCAACCTGACGCCTGACCCATGGACTTAGGACTTGCCAGCCTCTACAACCACATGCCCCCATATGTCTGTCAGTTTGTCCTACTGAGAGGGCTTGAGTGTTGCTGTGATGCTGGAAGGTATGCCACTGGTACTCGAATACTATCAGGGTCATCCATGGTGGCAGGTTTCAGATAAGCTTCTGGACTAAAACAGACTAGGAAGGAGCACCTGGAGGTCTAATACTGAAAAGAATCAGCTGATATGAATAGCAGCAGAACATTGTCTGATACAGTGCCAAAAGATGAGCCCCTCAGGTTGGAAGGCACTCAAAATACTACTAAGGAAGAGCTGTCTTCTCAAAGTAGAGTCCATCTTATGATGTGGATGGTGTCAAGCTTTCAGGACGTTCATTTAGTGAGGTGGCATTACTCAAAATGGGAAGAAACAGCTGCAAACATCCATTAATAATCAGAACAAGGAATGTACAAAGTATGAATATAGGAAAATTAGACATCATCAAAAATGAAATGAAGCACATAAACATCAATATCCTAGGTGCTAGTGAGTTGAAATCAGCTGGTAATTGTCATTTTGAATTGGACAGCCCTATGATCTACTAGGAAACCCTGGTGGCACTCCTTGGAACCTCTATGGGACAGTTCTACTCTGTCCTGTAGGGTCTCTATGAGTCGGAATTGACTCAACGGCAGTGGGTTTGGGTTTTTGGTTTTGATGGTCTACTATGCCAGGAATGACAGCTTGAAGATGAACGGCATTGCATTCATCATCAAAAAAAAAAAAAAAAAAAAAAATTCAAGACCTGTCTTGAAGTACAATGCTGTCAGTGCCAGGACAATATCCATACACCTACAAGGAAGACCAGTTAATATGACTATTATTCAAATTTATGCACCAACTGCTAAGGCCAACGATGAAGAAACTGAAGATTTTTACCAACTTCTGTAGTCTGAAATTGATCAAACATGCAATCAGTATACATTGATAATTACTGGCGGTTGGAATGAGAAATTTGGAAACAAAGAAGGAGGATCAGCAGCTGGAAGATATGGCCTTTGTGATAGAAATGATTCCGGGGACCGTATGATAGAATTTTGCAAGACTAATGACTTCTTCATTGCGAATACCTTTTTTCAACAACATAAATGGTGACTATACACATGGACCTCACCAGGTGGTATATGTAGGAATCATATTGACTACATCTGTGAAAGGAGATGATGGAAAAGCTCGATATCATCAGTCAGAACAAGGCCAGGGACCAACTGCAGAACAGACCATCAATTGCTCATATGCAAGTTCAAGCTGAAACTGAAGAAAATTAGAACAAGTCCACGAGAGCCAAGTATGACCTTGAGTATATTGGACCCGAATTGAATTTAGAGACCATCTCAAGAATAGATTTGATGTGTTGTACACTAATGACCAAAGACTGGGTGAGTTGTGGAATAACATCAAGGACATCATACATGATGAAAGCAAAAAGTCACTAAAAAGACAGGAAAGAAAGACCAAAATGGATGTCAGAAGAAACTTGCTCTTGAACTTCGAGCAGCTAAAGTGAAAGGAAGACATGAAGAAGTAAAAGTGCTCAACAAAAGATTTCAAAGAGTGGCTCAAGAAAATGAAATAAAGTGTTATAATGACATATGCAAAAGCCTGGAGATAGAAAACCAAAAGGGAAGAGCACACTCGGCATTTCTCAAGCTGAAAGAACTGAAACAAAAATCAAGCCTTGAGTTTCAATTTTGAAGGATTCTATGGGGAAAATATTAAATGACTTAGGAAGCATCAAAAAAAGATGGAAGAAATATACAGTCACTGTACCAAAAAGAATTGTTCAGTGTTCAACCATTTCAGAAGGTAGCATATGATCAAGAACAGATAGTACTGAAGGAAGAGGTCCAAGCTGCGCTGAAGGCATTGGTGAAAAACAAGGCTCCAGGAATTCATGGAATACCAGTTGAGATGTTTCAACAAAATGGGTGCAGTACTGGAGGTGCTCACTCGTCTGTGCCAATGGGCTCATGAACAAAATGGCAATGGTGGCAGGGATGGGGGTTATGCATGGGTCCAGTAATACTGAATTTCATTCACCAAGGCCAACTTGATTGCAGCCACTGCTGAGTGCCCAATCTGCCAGCAGCAGAGACCAACACCGAATTCCTGATATGGCACCATTCCCAATGTGATCAGCCAGGAACCTGGTGGCAGGTTGATTACATTAGACGGCTGCAGTCATGGGAAGGGCAGCATTTTGCTCTTACTGGAATAGACACTCACTGTGGATATGGATTTGCCTTCCCTGCAGGCAATGCTTCTGCCAAAACTACCATCCATTGACTTACAGAATACCTTATCCACCATCATGGTGTTCTATACAGCATTGCTTCAGATTAATGGACTCGCTTCATAGAGAATCCTTATGGAATTCACTGGTCTTACAATGTCCCCTCTTATCCTGAAGCAGCTGGCTTGATAGAATGATTGAATAACCTTCTAAAGACACAGTTGTGGCACCAGATAGGTGACAATACCTTGCCAGATTGGGCAATTTTCTCCAGGAGGCTGTATATACTCTAAAATAACATCCAATATATGGTGCTGTTTCCCCCTTAACCAAGATTCATTGATCCAGGAATCAAGGGGTGGAAATGGGAATGGCACCACTCACTATTAACCTTAGTGACTCACTTGCAAAGTATTTGCTTCCTGTCCCCACAAATCCGTGGGTCTAGAGGTCTTAGTTCCAAAGAGAGGAATGTTCCCACCTGGAGAAACACCACTGATTTTATTGAACTGAAGTTAAGAATGGCACCTGGCTGCTTTGAGCTCCTTATGCCTTTGGATTAATAGGCAAAGAAGGGAGTTACCATACTGGCTATTGTGATTGACCTTGAATACCAAGAGGAAATTGGGTTGATATTACATAATGGAGGTAAAGAAGAGTATGTCTTGTATGCAGGAGATCTCCTAGGCTGCCTGTTAGTCGTACCAAGCCCTATGATTAAAGCCAACTGAAAACTACAGCAATCCAATTCTGACATGACTACCAACAGCCTAGACTGGAATAATGCTTTGGATCACCCCACCAGGCAAAGAACCACAATCAACTGAGATCCTTGCTGAGGGCAACAGGAATACGGAATTAGTGGTGGAAAAAGGTAGTTCTAAATACCAGTTATGACGACATGACCTCTTGCAGAAATGAGGACCGTAATTATTACGAGTATTTCTTCCTTGTATATATACATCAAAATTTGTGTTTTTTTCACTTACAAAATAAAATATGTACACAAGGCTAGTGTGTTTTTGGTTGTACGCATCTCAGTTATATCATGTTAGGTGCAAGTATGATTTTATAATTTTCTTTCTTCAGAGATTATGAGTGGTTTGAAGAGATGTGTACAGGCACCAAGTTAACAGGGGGTGCACTGTGAGGGTTAAGGTTGTGTGTCAACTTGGCTGGGCCATGATTCTCAGTTGTTTTGCCTTTTTGGTGTAGTTTGGCAGTCATATAGTGATGTAATCACTTCCATGATAAGACCTGATATAATGTGATTACCTTCATGATGGGTTCTGCTGTGAGTGGCCAATCAGTTGAAAGGGAGTTTCCTAGAGGGTGTGGCTTGCATCCAATATATATGACTTTCTGGCAAAGTTCACAGGTTTTTGCTCTGCTGTGGATTCTGCACACAGCTCATCAGCATCTGATTTCCTGTTCTTAGGAGTTGGGCCAGCAGCCTGCCATCCTACCTGCTGATCTTGGATTTGTCGGCATTCATGGCCAGGAGCCAGGAGCCTGATTTCTGTCCTGTGGATCTTGGTTTCATCAGTCCCTGCAGCTACATGAGTCAGGAGAAGCCTCCAGCCTAACAAATGAAGCCTGATGCCTGACTCATGGACTTGGAATGTGCCAGCCTCTATGACTGCATGATCTGTTTCCTTGAGATAAATATCTCTCTGTATATGTTTGAAATACATACATATATGTATGTATGTATGTATCTATGCTTCACTGGAAACCCTGGTGGTGTAGTGGTTAAGAGCTACAGATGCTAACCAAAAGGTTGGCAGTTTGAATCCACCAGGCAACTCTTGGAAACCCTACGGGGCAGTTCTACTCTGTTCTATAGGGTCAGTATGAGTTGGAATCAACTCAACGGCAATGGGTTTGGTTATGCTTCTCTAGAGAACCCAGCCTAGCACAAGTGCTGTCCTCATAAAAAAGAAGACACACAGAAGAAAGATGGTCATGTGGACAGAGTAGCAATTAAAATGCCAAAGATTGCCAACCATCACCAGAAGATAGGAGGGAGGCATAGAACAGATTATCCCTCAAAGCCTTTAGAAGGATTCAACAAGTTCTCATAGTCTCCAGGACTATAAGACAATAAACTTATGTTCTTGTTTTGTTGTTGTTGTGAGGTGCCATCGAGTCCGTTCCAACTCATAGTGACCCCATACACAGCATTATGAGACAGCACCTGGTCATGCACCATCCTCATGCCTAAAGCAAAATGGTCTTCACTGAGCTACTTACTAGGCTTACTTGACTTAAAGATGACTTTCAGAAACCAGTTTTCTCAATGATCAAGGTTCAAATGAAGATCTCAGGGCAATGACCTGGGTGGGTCACTCCAACTCCATGAGTGCTAGAAATATAGATTTCAGGAAAATTAAAACTGTTCCTCACTGTTCATTTTTTTTTTTTTTCACTGTTCACCCTGAGTTCAAAATTGATGAACTCAAAGAGGACAAAAGATAAATCTGCTTTTGATCCCTTCCCACCTTCAAGTAGCCTGTGTTTTTTCTATTACTCTTCTTAAGATTCAGGTAGACATAACTAAGAAGTGAGTTTGTTAATATAAATTTATTTTGAAATAATGAAACATTTCTTTTAGAGCTCTGTTAAAATCTAGACATATTTATGTATTTTATTAGCAAAGCCAATTATAAAAATTATGACATGTAGCCATTTTCCCCCAAACTAGAACACTTTTGTTTTTATAAATGAAAAATATTTTATCGTATGAAGAAAAATTTAAAAGAAAATATAATTTTCTTGATTTAGCAGACTAGAAATACAGAACATAAACTACTTAAAGAATGTGCTTAATTGAACAAGACACATATTACAATGGGCTGTATAAGTCTTCTGTAGTAAGTGTATACATTTGCATTTATATTAACACTGTCATTTAAACTGGCAATAATTAGCCTCTATCCGTTAAGTGAAGCCTGATTTATACAGTTATAGTCCATCAGCTCTGTGATTCCTGATACTTAGACCAAAAAAATCTGGTTGCAAGGTAAGAGTGCACTCTGAGGCCAAAGAGAAGCCAGGAAATGAGAAGACCAACTAACCTCTCAGCATTTGGAATAAAAAAGCACTTGTGTTTCAAGATGTCTTTTGTCTTACACCATGCAGGTAGAACACATGTGCAATGCTGAGCTAGATATAAGACTGTAGTTCAGCATGTTCCATCACTCCTACTTGAATGAGAATAGCAGCATGATAAAGGACAGAAATAATTTTATGCATTATCGATTTGATTATGGAATTTTGAGCCCCAAAGATGCCCTAGCTCTGCAACACAGAGAAGGATTTCTGGTTTAACTTTGATGTAATTTTAAAAATATATAGGGCTTTAGTGGTGTTCAAAATCATTTCTATCAAGTTGGAATACATACCCATTTCTCTGGTAGGGTAAAAATGCCACCTACCATATACCGAGTGCTTATGCTATACCAGGCACAGCATATTAAAGACAATCTTCCATGGAATCATCACAAAACTCCATTATTGCCATTTTTTTTCCTAATGAACAAAATGAATTTTTGAAATGGCTTAATTTTGGAAATCGTTTAATATCATAAAATTAGTAAGTGGTAGAATCTGTCTGATTTCCAAGTACATGCACTTAACTATTTTTGTATGCACGTTTTGATTATTGAGGTCATCATTTATTAGAAATGCATTTTGTATTTTTCCAAATAGCTTTTATGTTCATTGTCTTATTTAATATCCGTCAAAATTAAATGATCTTGGGAGGGCAGATATTTTTTTTTAATAATAATTTTTATTGAGCTTTAAGTGAATGTTTACAAATCACGTCAGTCTGTCACATATAAGCTTATATACACCTTATTCCTTACTCCCACTTACTCTCCCCCAATGAATCAGCCCTTGCAGTCTCTCCTTTCGTGACAATTTTGCCAGTTTCTAACCCTCTCTACCCTTCCATCTCCCCTCCAGACAGGAGATGCCAACACAGTCTCAAGTGTCCACCTGATACAAGTAGCTCACTCTTCATCATCATCTCTCTCCTACCCATTGTCCAGTCCCTTCCATGTCTGATGAGTTGTCTTTGGGAACGGTTCCTGTCCTGGGCCAACAGAAGGTTTGGGGACCATGACCGCCGGGATTCCTCTAGTCTCAGTCAGACCATTAAGTCTGGTCTTTTTATGAGAATTTGGGGTCTGCATCCCACTGATCTCCTGCTCCCTCAGGGGTTCTCTGTTGTGCTCCCTGTCAGGGTAGTCATCAGTTGCGGCCGGGCACCATCTAGTTCTTCTGGTCTCAGGATGATGTAAGTCTCTGGTTCATGTGGCCCTTTCTGCCTCTTGGGCTCATAGTTATCGTGCGACCTTGGTGTTCTTCATCGTCCTTTGATCCAGGTGGGTTAAGACCAATTGATGCATCTTAGATGGCCGCTTGTTAGCATTTAAGACCCCAGATGCCACATTTCAAAATGGGATGCAGAATGTTTTCATAATAGAATTATTTTGCCAATTGACTTAGAAGTCCCCTTAAGTCATAGTCCCCAAACCCCCACCCTTGCTCTGCTGACCTTGGAAGCATTCAGTTTATCCCAGAAACTTCTTTGCTTTTGGTCCAGTCCAGTTGAGCTGACCTTCCGTGTATTAAGTATTGTCCTTCTCTTCACCTAAAGTAGTTCTTATCTACTAACTAATCAGTAAATAACCCTCTCCCACCGTCTCTCTCCCTCCCCTCCTGGTAACCACAAAAGTATATGTTCTTCTCAGTTTATACTATTTCTCAAGATCTTATAATAGTGGTCTTATACAATATTTGTCCTTTTGCCTCTGACTAATTTTACTCAGCATAATGCCTTCCAGGTTCCTCCATGTCATGAAATGTTTCACAGATTCATCACTGTTCTATATCGATGCGTAGTATTCCATTGTGTGAATATACCACAATTTATTTAACCATTCATCCGTTGATGGACACCTTGGTTGCTTCCAGCTTTTTCTATTGTAAACAGAGCTGCAATAAAAATGGGTGTGCATATATCTGTTCGTGTGAAGGCTCTTATTTCTCTAGGGTATATTCCGAGGAGTGGGATTTCTGGATTGTATGGTAGTTCTATTTCTAACTTTTTAAGAAAACGCCAGATAGATTTCCAAAGTGGTTGTACCGTTTTACATTCCACCAGCAGTGTATAAGAGTTCCAATCTCTCTGCAGCCTCGCCAACATTTATTATTTTGTGTTTTTTGGATTAATGGCAGCCTTGTTGGAGTGAGATGGAATCTCATCGTAGTTTTAATTTGCATTTCTCTAATGGCTAATGATCGAAAGCATTTTCTCATGTATCTGTTAGCTGCCTGAATATCTTCTTTAGTGAAATGCATGTTCATATCCTTTGCCCACTTCTTGATTGGGTTGTTTGTCTTTTGGTGGTTGAGTTTTAATAAAATCCTATAGATTTTAGAGATCAGGCTCTGGTTGGAGATGTCATAGCTGAAAATTCTTTCCCAATACGTAGGTGGTCTTTTACTCTTTTGGTGAAGTCTTTAGATGAGCAGAGGTGTTTGATTTTTAGGAAATCCCAGTTATCTGGTTTCTCTTCATCATTTTTGGTAATGTTTTGTATTCTGTTTATGCCTTGTACTAGGGCTCCTAGAGTTGTCCCTATTTTTTCTTCCATGATCTTTATCGTTTTAGTCTTTATGTTTAGGTCTTTGATCCACTTGGAGTTAGTTTTTGTGCATGGTGTGAGGTATGGGTCCTGTTTCATTTTTCTGCAAATGGATATCCAGTTATGCCAGCACCATTTGTTAAAAAGACTATCTTTTCCCCAATTAACTGACACTGGGCCTTTGTCGAATATAAGCTGCTCATATATGGATGGATTTATATCTGGGTTCTCAATTCTGTTCCATTGGTCTATGTGTCTGTTGTTGTACCAGTACCAGGCTGTTTTGACTACTGTGGCTGTATAATAGGTTCTGAAATCAGGTAGAGTGAGGCCTCCCACTTTCTTCTTCTTTTTCAGTCATGCTTTACTTATCCGGGGCTTCTTTTCCTTCCATATGAAGTTGGTGATTTGTTTGTCCATCACATTAAAAAATGTCGTTGGATTTTGGATCGAAAGTGCATTGTATGTATAGATGGCTTTTGGTAGAATAGACATTTTTACTATGTTAAGTCTTCCTATCCATGAGCAAGGTATGTTTTTCCACTTAAGTAGGTCCTTTTTAGTTTCTTGTAGTAGTACTTTCTGGTTTTCTTTATATACGTCTTTTACATCTTTGGTAAGAATTATTCATAAGTATTTTATCTTCTTGGGGGCTACTGTGAATGGTATTGATTTGGTTATTTCCTCTTAGATGTTCTTTTTGTTGATGTAGAGGAATCCAAGTGATTTTTGTATCTTTATCTTATAACCTGAGTCTCTGCCATACTCTTCAATTAGTTTCAGTAGTTTTCTGGAGGATTCCTTAGGGTTTTCTGTGTATAAGATCATGTCATCTGTGAATAGAGATAATTTTACTTCCTCCTTGCCAATCCAGATGCCCTTTATTTCTTTGTCTAGCCTAATTGCCCTGGCTAGAACCTCTAGCACAATGTTGAATAAGAGTGGTGATAAAGGGCATCCTTGTCTGGTTCCCGTTCTCAAGGGAAATGCTTTCAGGCTCTCTCCATTTGGAGTGATGTTGGCTGTTGGCTTTGTATAAAAAAAAAAAAAACTTTTTTTTATAGATGCCCTTTATTACTTTGAGGAATTTTCCTTCAATTCCTATTTTGCTGAGAGTTTTTATCATAAATGGGTGTTGGACTTTGTCAAATGCCTTTTCTGCATCAATTGATAACATCATGTGGTTTTTGTCTTTTGTTTTATTTATATGGTGGATTACATTAATGGTTTTTCTAATATTGAACCAGCCTTGCATACCTGGTATAAATCCCACTTGATCATGGTGAATTATTTTTTTGATATGTTGTTGAATTCTATTGGCTAGAATTTTGTTGAGGATTTTTGCATCTATGTTCATGAGGAATATAGGTCTGTAATTTTCTTTTTTTGTGATGTCTTTACCTGGTTTTGGTATCAGGGAGATGGTGGCTTCATAGAATGAGTTCGGCAGTATTCCGTCATTTTCTATGCTTTGAAATACCTTTAGTAGTAGTGGTGTTAAGTCTTCTCTGAAAGTTTGGTAGAACTCTGCAGTAAAGCCATCTGGGTCAGGGCTTTTTTTTTGTTGGGAGTTTTTTGATTACCGTTTCAATCTCTTTTTTTGTTATGGGTCTATTTAGTTGTTCTACTTCTGATTGTGTTAGTTTAGTTACGTAGTGTTTTTCCAGGAATTCATCCATTTCTTCTAGGTTTGCAAATTTGTTAGAGTACAATTTTTCGTAATAATCTGATATGATTCTTTTAATTTCAGTTGGGTCTGTTGTGATGTGGTTCTTCTCGTTTCTTATTCGGGTTATTTGTTTCCTTTCCTGTATTTCTTTAGTCAGTCTGGCCAATGGTTTATCAATATTGTTAATTTTTTCAAAGAAGCAGCTTTTGGCTTTGTTAATTGTTTCAATTGTTTTTCTGTTCTCTAATTCATTTAGTTCAGCTCTAATTTTTATTATTTGTTTTCTTCTGGTGCCTGATGGATTCTTTTGTTGCTCACTTTCTATTTGTTCAGGTTGTAGGGACAGTTCTCTGCTTTTGACTCTTTCTTCTTTTTGTATGTGTGCATTTATTGATACAAATTGGCCTCTGAGCACTGCTTTTGCTGTGTCCCAGAGTTTTTGATAGGAAGTATTTTCATTCTCATTTCATTCTATGAATTTCTTTATTCCCTCCTTAATGTCTTCTATAACCCAGTCTTTTTTGAGCAGGTTATTGTTCAGTTTCCAAGTATTTGATTTCTTTTCCCTAATTTTTCTTTTATTGATTTCCACTTTTATGGCCTTGTGGTCTGAGAAGATGCTTTGTAATATTTCTATGTTTTGGATTCTGCAAAGGTTTATTTTATGACCTAATATGTGGTCTATTCTAGAGAATGTTCCATGTGCGCTAGAAAAAAAAGTATACCTTGCAGCAGTTGGATGGAGAGTTCTGTATAAGTCAATGAGGTCAAGTTGGTTGATTGTAGTAATTAGGTCTTCCGTGTCTCTATTGAGCTTCTTATTGGATGTCCTGTCCTCCGAAAGTGGTGTGTTGAAGTCTCCTACTATAATTGTGGAGGTGTCTATCTCACTTTTCAGTTCTGTTAAAATTTGTTTTATGTATCTTGCAGCCCTGTCATTGGGTGCATAAATATTTAATATGGTTATATCTTCCTGGTCAATTGTCCCTTTTATCACTATGTAGTGTCCATCTTTATCCTTTGTGGTGGATTTAACTTTAAAGTCTATTTTGTCAGAAATTAGTATTGCTACTCCTCTTCTTTTTTGCTTATTGTTTGCTTGATATATTTTTTCCATCCTTTGAGTTTTAGTTTGTTTGTGTCTCTAAGTCTAAGGTGTGTCTCTTGTAGGCAGCATATAGATGGATCATGTTTCTTTATCCAGTCTGAGACTCTCTGTCTCTTTATTGGTGTGTTTAGTCCATTTACATTCAGTGTCATTATAGATAATTATGTGTTTAGTGCTGTCATTTTGATGCCTCTTTATGTGTGTTGTTGACAATTTCATTTTTCCACTTACTTTTTTGTGCTGAGACGTTTTTCTTTGTAAATTGTGTGTTCCTCATTTTCATAGTATTTGACTTTATGTTTGCTGAGTTGTTACGTTTTTCTCGGTTTTTATTTTGAGTTATGGAGTTGTTATACCTCTTTGTGGTTTCCTTAATATTTACCCCTATTTTTCTAAGTAAAAACCTAACTTGTATTGTCCTATATCGCCTTGTATCCCTCTCCATATGGCAGTTCTGTGCCACCTGTATTTAGTCCCTCTTTTTGATTATTGTGAAAAAAAAAAAAATTTTTTTTTTTTTTACTTATTGACTTCAATGATTCCCTGTTTTGAGCATTTTTTTTTTAATTAATCTTAATTTGTTTTTGTGATTTCCCTGTTTGAGTTGATATCAGGATGCTCTGTTCTGTGACCTTGTGTTGTGGTGTTATCTGATATTATTGGTTTTCTGACCAAACAATTTCCTTTAGTATTTCTTGTAGCTTTGGTTTGGTTTTTGCAAATTCTCTAAGCTTGTGTTTATCTGTAAATATCTTAATTTCGCCTTCATATTTCAGAGAGAGTTTTGCTGGATATATGATCCTTGGCTGGCAGTTTTCGTCCCTCAGTGCTCTGTATATGTCATCCCATTGCCTTCTTGCCCGCATGGTTTCTGCTGAGTAGTCTGAACTTATTCTTATTGATTCTCCATTGTAGGAGACCTTTCTTTTATCGCTGGCTGCTTTTAAAATTTTCTCTTTATCTTTGATTTTGGCAAGTTAGATGATAATATGTCTTGGTGATTTTCTTTTTGGATCAATCTTAAATGGGGTTTGATGAACATCTTGGATAAATATCCTTTCGTCTTTCATGATGTCAGGGAAGTTTTCTGCCAACAGATATTCAACTATTCTCTCTGTGTTTTCTGTTGTCCCTCCCTGTTCTGGGACTCCAATCACATGTAAGTTATTCTTCTTGATAGAGTCCCACATGATTCTTAGGGTTTCTCCATTTTTTTTAAATTCTTTTATCTGATTTTTTTTCAGCTATATTGGTGTTAACTCCCTGGTCCTCCAGATGTCCCAGTCTGCATTCTAATTGCTCGAGTCTGCTCCTCTGACTTCCTATTGCGTTGTCTAATTCTGTAATTTTATTGTTAATCTTTTGGATTTCTGCATGCTGTCTCTCTATGGATTCTTGCAACTTATTAATTTTTCCACTATGTTCTTGAATAATCGTTTTGAGTTCTTCAATTGCTTTATCAGTGTGTTCCTTGGCTTTTTCTGTAGATTGCCTTATTTCATTTCTGAGGTCATCCCTGATGTCTTGAAGCATTTTGTAAATTAGTTTTTTATATTCTGTATCTGGCAATTCCAGGATTGTATCTTCATTTGGGAAAGATTTTGATTCTTTAGTTTGGGGAGTTGTAGAAGCAGTCATGGTCTGCTTCTTTATGTGATTTGATATCGACTGCTGTCTCCTAGCCATCACTAAGATATTGTAGTGATTTATTCTATATTTGCTCACTGAGTCTTATCTTGTTTTGTTTTCTTTCAATATACGTAGATGGGCTACTAGATTGCACTGTCTTGATTGTTGTAGCCCTTGACTCACTTATGTCCTATTATCAGCTGGTGTGGGCTGTTACCAGATATATAAGCCTGAGTCCATTCACTATTCTTTAGTAGAATCTGATTTTGGGTCCACCTAGAGAAGTAGTGGTGATAGTTGTGTGCACCAGACCTTAGGCCCCCAGTGCAAGTACCTCTACAGATTGGTAGGTGTCACCCTCCTTAGACCCCTAAGGCAGGAGGCTAGGTGGTCTGGGGGGAGCTTCAGCCCTCAGTTCCCTATTGTGGGTCAGTGAGGGCTCTGTTGAATATGCACAGATATCAGACCTGGGAAACTTGTCTTTCCAGTAAATCTGCTAAAACAATTGCAGTCAGATCCCTATCAGAAATGCCTTTGCATTTTAATAGCCACCTTGTTCCCTGTAGGGATGAAAGCCCAAGACTGTGGATCACATATGCTTAGCTGGAGCTGGTTCTGTGTTTTTAGTCCAATTAGGGAAGAACTTTTGGTCCCTGGTTTTTTTGTGGTTGCTTCTCTCAGGCCAGAAGAATGGGTTAGGAAAAGACCAAAAAAAAAAGGAAAAGAAAAACCTCGGAGCAGTTCTCCCTCTGGCTCAGGAAATTCCAATGTTAATGAAGCCTCCTGGAAAGGGGAGGCAAGGTTCAGATAAACAGGAGAGAGTAGCACCCCAGAATATAGACAAAGTTACTTATCTTGCTTGGGATGACTGTTTTATCTGAGATTCCCAAGGGGCATGTCGACTGTGTGTGCTGGGTGGGTAGAGATTGTCCCCAATGGTCAGGCCCATGTCCCGTGCTTGTGCTGTCTCAGAAGCCGTGGTTAGTTCCTCCACTCCCAGTCCAAAGCCCGGCACCAAGGTTCCCTGGCAGGGACGCCGCACTCCCGGCTCCAAAACCAGTCGCTGCCTCCCGGTGACTTCTCCTCCTGTCAGCTGCGTCACTGTGCTGCCTGCGTGCACTGGCTGGGCTTCCCCCGAGGTCAGTTCAGGGGGTTAGGGCTGCACCCCATGTTTGCGCCATCTCAGGGTGCCATGTTCAGCTCCCCTGCGCCCAGTCCAAAGCCCGGAGCCAAGGTTTCCTGACTGGGACGCTGGCTCTAGGCTCCGAAAACAGTCGCTGCTTCCCCTTGGTTGTTAGTTCTCAGTCTCTGTCACTCAGGTCAACTCTTTAGATCTGTGTTTGATGGTCAGGGTTTGTAGATTGTCATGTATGTGATCGATTCACTTGTTTTTCTGAGTCTTTGTTGCAAGAGGGATCCAAGGTAGCATCTACCTAGTCAGCCATCTTGGCCCCGCCCCCAGACATTTTATTTTTTATTGTATATAGATGAAAAACCTGAGAATGATAAAATTTTTATATATTGTTTATAATCATGCAGTTTACTAGGTGTTCTGGCTGGACTCAAACCCTAGTTTTCTAGCTCAAAATCTAGTGCTTCTCATGGCTTTTCTTTATGTTTGCTTTGCCTCATGTATGCACTCTGGTCAGTGGAGAAAGATTCCTCAGTCTAAAGAAAGTTCCTGAGAAAGAATGCAATTTTTAGCTAGAAGACTTGGGCTTCCATGCTACTCGAATGAAAGGTGATGTAAATGGTTAAGGACTCTACTATTAATGGAAATGTTGAAGGTTCAAATCTATGCAGAGACACCTTGAAGGAAAGGCCTCATGTCTACTTCCAAAAGATCACAGCCATTGAAAACCCCATGCAGCACTGTTCTGTTGTGAAACACATGAGGTTGCCATGAATCGGAATCTATTTGAAGGCAACTGATTGAACAAATTCACAGGACTGTGATAACCAGAAACATCATTAAAAAAATAACGTTTTAACTTTCATGCTCCCTATCTTCTGAATATTCCCTACTGTGCTTTTCCCCAAACTATAATCCAATTTCTTGGAACATGTTCTAAGTTTTCTCCAAGATCTGTGAAGTAAACATTACGAAGAGCTTAAATTATTAAAAATTTCAAAGTGAGAATGGTGAGAATTCCACAGATTTTTTTTATTTTTGGTAGGATAATCTGCTTAATTGTTGCAAGCATAGTTTATGCTCTTAAGAGAAAAAATTTACAGTATAGTTTAAATGATTTATATAAGGCTGGTGCAGGACCACACAGTGTTTCATTCTGTTATACACAAAGCTTCCATGAACCAAAGTCAACTTGCAACAACATACAAGATAAAACAATGTCTTACAGACATCGCTAAAGAATAGCATCTTCCTCAGCCCAAGGAAGCTGTCCCTGGGATATTGTGTTTGGTAGGAGACAGGTATAGCAGTGATGGAGGTGATTTGGTCCCATTCACCTAGACAAAAGGGTCTTTGAGTAGGTGACAACAAACTGACTCTGTAGGTGATAGCACCATTCAGCAAGTACCCAAGCCTGTCTGATTCATTGCTACCTACCAGTTCCTGACACAGTCCTGACATAAAGTAAAAAAAAATATATGTGCTGATATTTTGAGTGACCGAGAGAAGAATAGCAAAATGTTGTTAACAGTGTTGCAACCAGGCTGAAGAATAATCTTGAGTGAGTTTGATCAGTTTTAAGATGGCGGAGCACAGAAGCTCCATATCTGTGGAGATTACTCAAGAGGTACTGTTTACTTGGGGGGTTTCACTGAACTTGTGGAGCTTGTAACTGTACCCACCACCCTCACCACCTTCGTCCATTACTAGCTTTTTTGTCACATCCATGGGAGAAGCTTTTGGAAAAATAACCTTGGAAGATGAAGAGAAAGGAAAGGGAAGGTCCTCCTGATTAGGGGAAAACAGCTTGGAGGTGTTTTTTTTGTTTACCTGGAGGTATTTACTGGAATTAGGATAGTTAATTGTGAGGAGGTAGAATGTTTAAGATCTTTTCCCCCACTTAATATTGACTGAATATGGCTTTGGACCCACCTTTTCAGGGAGGAGTAGTGAAGCTGGAGTCTTTCTGTAGGCAGCTGCCCTGACAAAGCTTGGGTAGGTGGAGGTCCTCATCAGAATACATATTTGGATAAGTAAATATCCAGACACAGCACACATCTACGCTCTTTAAGGAACAACTGAAGAGGTCTCGAGTAGGAAAAGAAATGCCCTTTGCTGCCTGAACTGTAAATCAGGGATGTTAGAAACATATACTCTGGAGCTGGAGCGCCTAGATTTGAATTTTGGCTTTCCTACTTACTAGTTATATGACTTTGAAAAATTTTTAACCTTCGTACGCCTGCTGGTGCATTGGTTCTGATACTAACCAAAAGGTCAGCAATTTGAGCCCACCAGTTGCCTGATGGGGGAGAGACATGGTGGTCTGCTTCCATAAAGATTACAGCCTTGGAAATCCTATGGGGCAATTCTACTCTGTCCTATAGTGTCACTATGGGTCGGAATCTACTCAATGGCAGTTTTTTTTTTTCTTTCTTTTTTTAATGCTTGATTCATCAACTGTAAAACAGCAACAAACAACTGCTATGGATTGTTATGAAGATTAAATACCTTAATGCTTGCTAACTCTTAGGTCAGCACAAAGCATATGCTATATTAGGTTGTTGTTGTTAATTGCTGTTAAATTGATTTTGATTCATGGCTACCCTATGTGTGCAGAGTAGAACTGCTCCGTAGGGTTTTCAAGGCTTTGGCTGTTTGGAAGCAGATTGCCAGGCCTGCCTCTCAAGGCATATCTGGGTGGTTTTATATCACCAACCTTTGAGTTAATAGTTAAGAATTTAACTGTTTTCGCCACCCAGGGACTCCTATGTTAGGTTAAACCATATTAAATTGTCATTTTTATAAGTGAATAATATTTTGAATATCAGAAATTTCACAATCCCAACCTAATATTACTAGTGTTATGGATTGAATTGTGTTCCCTAAAAATATGTGTTGTAAATCCTAACCCCTGTACCTGTGGTTGGAGATCTGGTGGTGCAGTGATTAAGCATTCAGCTGCTAACCAAAAGACTGTCTCAAATCCACCAGCCGCTCCTTGGAAATCCTATGGGGGCAGTTCTACTCTGTCCTATAGGGTCGTTATGAGTTGGAGTCAACTTGATGGCAATGAATTATTTTTGGGTTTTATAGCTGTGCCAATGGGTTTTTCTTTGCTATGTTAATTTGACAGTGTTAGTATAGGATGTGTTTTAAGTCAATCTCTTTTGATAAATAAAAGAGATTAAGCAAGCAAGCCAGCAAGCAGAGATGGGGGAAGAGAGATGCCAAGCCACATGAAGATAGCCCAGGGGCAGAAGCTCAAAGAAGCAAGGACCTTCCTCCAGAGCCGACAGAGAAAGAAAGACTTTCTGTAGAGGCAGGACCCTGAATTTGGGCTTCTAGCTTCCTAAAATGTGAGAAAATAAATTTTTATTTGTTAAAGCCACTCATTTTTGGTATTTCTGTTATATCAGCACTAGACACCTAAGACAACTAGTATTATCTGACTAGCTAAATATATCTGATTATTTAAGAATTAAATCAAATATCAATTCCTTCCAAAGCCTTCCCTAACCTCTTACCTTCTCTACATGACTAAATTTGGTTCCACATCTCACTTTTCTGCTACCACAGTGCAGCATATATATCTCTATTAACCTTGCATCATGTGTGTTCTCTGTTTATTTCTAGATCTTAAAACATCTTTTTCAAGATTATGCTTTTAAATTTCATAGCTACAGCACTTATCATGTACCTCACTGTGTTAGCAATATCAAAATTATGTTAAAAATATCAGTAGCAATACCAGTCCACGGCTTTTCTTCTCAAATTGTCACATGCTATACAGCCACCCTGTGACTCTACCCAGAAATAAACACACAGCCCAGTTCATGGGCTTTTCTCTTCATAGCTTTTCCATGCAACTGGCTCTCAAGCTACTTGGGATGCAGAGACACAGCAAAGAGCAGCACTGGCACCTATACCAAATGAAGAGAAAGGGGCAATAGAAAGGAAATTGATCCCACCTTTAGAATTGTCTGCACAACAATCCTCCAGAATGAATTTGGGGTTTTCAAAAAGTAATTTTTCCTGGATATAAACTTATAGCTACAGGAGTAATGGAAGATTTGATACCAGACGGAGCTCATGATTTCTCGTATAAATCTATTGTCATACAGTGAAAGACAAGTACGGCAATTCTACAGACACCTCATCTTGAATATTATGTGCTTTTGTAAGAAGAAAGAATGAAAAGAGGGAGGGAGGGAGGGAGAGATAGAGGAAGGAGGCAGGGTGGAAAGAGGCAGGAAGGGAGGAAGGAAGGAAGGAAAAAAGGAAGAAAATGAAAGAGAAGAAATAAAGACAAAACTAATAATAGAAAAAATACCTTTTTGATTGCTTGTTTGTTTTAACCAGGTGTGCATTTATTTCACCATGAGCACAAATGTGGTATGATGGCTAGTAATTGAGCTCAAGAATCATTAAGAATTCTATGGAGCCCTGGTGGTACAGCTTTGCCACTTATTGCCTAGGTGGTTTTCAGTAAGTTACTTTTCTCTATATACTTCAGTTGCTTCACCTATAAAATGGGGATTGCAATTGTAGTATTTACCTCAATGAGTTATGAAGAATAAGTAAAATAATATGCATAAATTACTTAACACAGTTCCCAGCAGGTAGTAATAGCTCAATAAATGTTCATTAATGTATGAAAGAGATAGTGCAAGTTTGGAATCAGATAAGTCAGGGATATTTATTTTAAAAATACAACAATCTTTGATAAGAATATTTTCAGATACCATTATCCAAAGGAGATTTCAAAATGTTTCTGTGGTTTTAAAAACTTCAAGCAATGATTATTCTTACTTATTTTTCATATCCGTAGTGCTGGACACCCAGACTCTTGTGGTTGTGTTCTGCCTTTTATAAGATGTTACCTTTATCCATTCACTAGTCAGGGTAATACATTATGTTGCCAAATTAGCTCTTAAATTCCAAGTACCAGAGGCTAATATGAAAAAGGCATATTGTTTACTTTCTTACAGCATATCATCACTAAGGGGCTCTGCTCCACATTTAGTGACATGGGCTGCAGGAGGTTCTACCATGTTACTGTAGCATCATCAAATGGAAAATGAACTGTCCTTGGTCACCATGGCAGATGCAGAGAGAAACTGCAGAGTAGCACCCGGATTTTTCATTGCCTAAGCCAGACAATTATATATATATCACTTCCACTTCCACTTCCACTCACAGTTCAACGGCCAGGAGTAGTCATTTGGCCTTACCTAACTAAGTACATGGCCTGGGATATGTAGGAATGCGTGAAATGTTTGAGGACCATTACTGTTTCTGCTGTGGCTCATATTTTTCAAAATGGCTTACAGCTATAGCTTTATTTCAGCCAAAGGGAGGGGATAAAAAGAAAGTGGAGGGTAGTCCTCTTTAAGGGAAAATATGGAAGGTGTACATATCACTTCCATTCACAATTCATGGGTTGAACTAATGACCACCACTGGACCTACTGGAAGCTGCAAAAAAGACTAGGAATATGGTATTTATTCTGGTAATCATGTGCCTTGCTAATATTTAAGGATTGTGTTACTAAAGGAAAAATAACAGAATAAATATTGAAAGACAAATTGCGGTCTCAACCACAACATTTGCGGACAGAATTATACAATGTCACTTCAGTTCAGTTCATCTTTAGGAAAATTTCATTTCCAAATTCTGATATGAACCAAAATCCAGGGTAACCGTGAGGTACTTCCTATACATCACCAAAATAATTGTTTTAAAATCAATAGTCAATTTATTGTTCCGTTGACACATTATCTTTCCACATACTGAAAAGAAATTCCTTCTGAATTACCTAGGCAACCTGCAGACTTCTACTGGTAAGAAATCTTTTAGGCTGTCAGTGATATGAGTTGAATATAGATCGAAGAAAGAAGAAACGCAGATTTATAGCTCACAGTTTATCTTTCTTGGCCATTACACGAAGAGAAACAAGTCATCCATTAACATTTTTCAACAGAGTTTTGATGGTTTTTATTTTCTCTCAAGAACAACCCAATTCTTTGAAAGATACAGATTTGACAGTTCCAAGAACTAATGTTCTAGCTCTATAATTATATCAAAATCAATTTAAGGAAGATAGTTGCTAGTCAGTTTTTTTTTCTTTTTAACTTTTTTTTTTAAAGACAATGTCAAAAGCCCAGCTGATAGCCTTCTCATTCATCCTTAGATTTTTTCTTAATGTTTTGTCATTGACCACCTAAGGATTGAAACGTAGCTAACTGGTAGAAATTATACTACTATGCTAACCCTTACAACAGGAAAGACTTTTTCCATCAGTATTTCCTGCAGTGAATCTACCTTGCTATCAGGAAAAGGTATTGTTTCCTGTTATGTTCCTGGCAGACAGATTTGCAGTGGACTGCTTCTCTTTGGAAACTGCCACCTATCTTGAGACAATGCATGCATTAGAAACGCATGGTAGCTAGCAGAAATGTTATTATAACTCTAAGACAAGGTACAGAAAGGGAGAATTATCATCCCATATGTTGAACACACTTGATGGAACTCTCCAAGTTTGCTCAGCTATAACTTTCTACCCTATGCTTGTGATGAACCTGCAAGATCACATAGCATTATCTTCATTCTTATAGGTTTGATCTTCTTGAGAGGAAGTCTCCCTGAGCTCTGATGCCATGTTGTGGTAAGACCTATGTCCTCATGGCAATCTGCCTACTTAGTCAGCCAGACCCTCAGGCTAAGGCTCCTGATCTGTTACATTGCTCAGTTACATGAGTGGACATCACTTCACCTCACAGCTTTAGCTTCACCCATTGCCTTCTGCCCTAAATTCAACTACTGGACCTATTGGAGGCTGCTTATTCTACCTTGAGATTGTCTTCCCCAAAATGTTCCCTGCCCGACTGGATGGCAAAATCTGGACATTCAGATGTGATGAGCTCTGCAGAGTGAACTTTGATGAATGCAAGATAAGAAACAGGAACTTTCTATAGTACAGTTGTTCTCTCAGATGTCCCTCACTGAACAACTGACTGTGCCTATTATATGGTTGTAGCCAGCTCAGAAATGCAGCCCCTAGAATTGGCTTTCCCTCTCTGGTTCATAAAATGTTAGCACTTAGGTTTTGTTTTTTGTTTTTCTTCAGGCTCTCTTTTATATGGAACCTTGATTAAGATAATTATAATTTATAGATTCTTAATGAAAACAAAATCAGCTGTATTTACCTTTCTTCCTTGTTAATTACATTCCTTCTTTTCTGTTTATTCTTCCTTTTTTTATTTCTTGTGTAGAATTTGTAACTAACCATGAGGATGTTCTACAGGATTAACAAGAGTCAAAAAGTTTATACATGATAACATAAGCTATGCTGTTTTTCCCTTTAAATGGACCTAATTCCGCAAACAACCCCCAAATTAGCAGTTATTATTAATGATAGGAGCCCCGGTAGCACATGCAGTGGTTAAGTGCTTGGCTGCTAACCAAAAGGTTTACTGTTTGAACCCACCAGCTGCTCTGCAGAAGAAAGATGTGGCAGTCTGCTTCCCTAAAGATTACACCCAGGAAACCCTGTGGGGCAGTTCAACTCTGTCCTATGGGTCAGAACTGATTCCATTGCAATGATTTTTGGTTTATTATTCTCAATAGGAAAAATATCATCTGGAGATGACTTAGGAGTATTGCTGTCAAATTGTAAAGCATTGCTTATAGGAAAAATTTGGGCATAAAACCTTGATAGTTGTAAGATAATTTTTTAAAATAATTACATAATTAACACATTAATCTGTATTAGGAGTTTTTTTTTTTTTTTTTTTTTTTTGCAAACATATAAAATGTAATATTTGAGACTTGAAAGGACCTAGCATTCACCTGGTCTTAACTTTTATTTGTTATATAGGCAATTAAAACTCAGAAAGATTAAGTGACTTTCCTACTCACACAGTTTCCCAGGTTTGGAGACTCAACTAAGACCCACATCATCTGAATCAGGGAACAAAGCCTTAAGTCACTTGTAGTTAGTTTGCTTTATGCCTCATCTTTAATGTCCTTTCCATTTCAACTTTGAGAAACTACAACCACAAAGTTCTTGTTGTTAAGTGCTGTTGAGTCGATTCCAGCTCAAAGTGACCCCACTGGCAGAATTAAATTGCCCCCTTAGGATTTTCCAGAGTATAGTCTTTATGGGAGCAGATTACCAGGTCTTTTCTCTTCTGAAGTCACTGGTAGGTTTGAACCCCTGACCTTTTGATTAGCAGCCAAGCACTTAACCATTGTGACATCAGGGCTTCTTATACAAAGTAGAAAGGGGGGGGGAACCCTGAGGAACTGTACACTAGACTATGAAAAATCTTATTAAAATGATGGATTTTATTTATCTCCCCTACTAAAGAAATATCCTATAGCTTTGTTTCTTAAATACCAAAAACCAAACCAATTGCTGTTGTGTTGGTACTGATTCTTGATGACCCCATGCATTCACAGTAGAACTGGTCATAGAGCTTTCTGGGCTGTGCTCTTTACAGAAGCATATTACCAGGACTTTCTGCAGTGGTGCAAGCTGGGTAGGTTCAAATCTCCAACCTTTCGGTTAGTATTCCAGGGCAAACCATTTGCACCACCTAAATAGGTACTGCAAAAGATAAGGCCATGGATTCTAAATGAGTCAATCTCATGTCTCCCAAAAGGCATGGCTTTAGATCACAGGCAATGAGGCTTTTGGCAGTGCTTTTCACATTTCATTATAATATTTTACTTTGTATTTTGAGCTGCCTTTTTAAATCTTCCGTTCAGCTCTTTTACTTCCTCATTTCTTTCATTCATTTTAGCTACTGTACAGTTAAGAGCAACTTTCGTAGTCTCTTCTGACACCAATTTTGGTCTTTTCTTTCTTTCCTGTCTTTTAAATGACCTTTTGCTTTCTTCATGTATGATGTCCTTGATGCCATTCTACAACTCATCTGGTCTCTGGTCATTAGTGTTCAATGTGTTAAATCTGTTTTTGAGATGGTCTCTGAAATCAGGTGAGCTATACTCAAGGTCGTACTCTGGCTCTCCTGGACTTGTTCTAATTTTCTTCAACTTCTACTTGAACTTACATATGAGCAAATGATGGTCTGTTCCACAGTTGTCCCTGGCCTTGCTCTGGGTGATTATATTGAGCTTTTCCATCATTTCTTTCCATAGATGTAGTCAATTTGATTCCTGTGTATTCCATCTGACAAGGTGCACATGTATAGTCACAATTTATGTTGTTGAAAAAAGGCCATTGGTCTTCCAAAATTCTATCATGTGATCCCTGGTGTTATTTCAGTCATCAAAGCCATATTTTCAACTACTGATTCTTCTTCTTTGTTTCCAATTTGTGCATTCCAACGGCCAGTAAATCATCAATGCATCTTGAATGCATGTTTGATCAATTTCAGACTGCAGAAGTTGGTTAAAATCTTCCATTTCTTCATTTTTGCCCTTTTGGTTGGCTCATAAAGTTGAATAACAGCCATACTAAGTGGTCTTCCTTGTAGGTGTGTGGATATTATCCTGTCACTGACAGCATTGTACTTAAGGATAAGTCTTGAAATGTTCTTTTTTGATGGTGAAGGCAACACCATTCCTCTTTAATTTGTCATTCTCAGGTTAGTAGACCATACAATTGTCTGATTCAAAATGGCGAATATCAGTCCATTTTAGCTCACTAATGCCTGGGATATCAGTGTTTATGAGTTTATGGGGTAGATAGATATTTATATCTAACTTATCATAGTCTATCATAAAATAATATTATACTACTTTGTGTATGACATCTTTGCATTATCAAAGATGTCACTTTGAGGGCTGAGATGTGCTTGACTCAAGCCATGATATTTTCAATTGCTTCATATGCATGTGAAAGCTGGACAATAAATAAGGAAGAATTGAACTGATGCCTTTGAATTATGTCATTGGTGAAGAATATTTAATATACCATGCACTGCCAGAAGAACGAACAAATCTGTCTTGGAGGAAGTACAGTCAGAATGCTCCTTAGAAGCAAGGATGGCAAGACTTCATCTCATCTGCTTTGGACATGCTATCAGGAGGGACCAGTCTCTGGAGGATGACATTATGCTTGATAAAACAGAGGGTCAGCATAAAAGAGAAGAGACTCAAGGAGATGGAATGACACAGTGATGGCAACAATGGGCTAGAACACAGCAATGATTGTGAGGGTGGCATAGGACTATGTGGTGTTTCGTTCTGTTGTACATAGGGTTACTATGAGTTGGAACTGACTCAATGGCAGGTAAAACAACAACAATTTTATGTATAGAATAAGAACAAAGTTATATTTCCATTTCTTTCCTATTGTTCTTTGTGCTATTATTTTCAGACATTTTCTTTGTACATATGTTACGAACCGTGCAAATTAAATATAAATATCATATGTCTACCTCATAAACTCATAAATGTTAATATCCTGGGCATTAGTGAGCTGAAATGGACTGTTATTTGCCATCTTGAATCAGAAAATCACATGGTCTACTAGGCCAAGAATGACAAATGAATATGTTTCTTTACATAGTAAATTATATTTTAAAAAGATTAAAGATAATAAAAAATATTTTGTTTTATACTTATTTTTACTATTTCTAATTAGCTTAATTTTTACTATAGATCCACATTTTCATCCAAATATTGTCTTCCTTTTGCCTGAAGTACTTTCTTTAAGGTTTCCTTGAGTAGAGGGTTGCTGAAAATAAATTCTCTCAGCCTTATTTTGTCTTCATTTTTGAAGTTATTCTCACTGGTTATTGATTTTTTGTGTTGAGAGTATTTGTCTTTGCTTTTGTTTTCCTTTTTCAGTACTTTAAATGTGTTCCCACTATCTTCTGGCTTGCATAATTTCACATAAGATGTCTCACATAAGTCTTTTTTTTTTTTTCTCCTTTTTATTTAATATTTCTCTGGCTTCATTCAAGGTATTCTTTTTGTTTTGGTTTTAAGTAGTTTGATTATGATGTAGTTAGGCATCTTTGTCTTTGTGGTTGCTCTTGGATTTCTCAGAGGTGTGCTTGGAATTTCTGAATTGTGGTTTGTTATTTTTCATTAGTTTTTGGGGAAAAAAACTTGGTTTTTATCATTTCAAATATTCATTCTTCCTTGCTTCCTCAGATTTTAATTATGTTAGACCATTTGCTAACATCTTGCACTTCTTGGATACTTTAGATTCTTTCCCTTTTTTCATCCTTTTTCTCTTTGTATGTAAGCTTGCATAATTTCAATTGACCTCTCTTCAAGTTTATTGATTTTGTTCTCCTCCGTCGTGTTCAGTTTTCTACATATCATTGATAAAATTCATTATCTCTGATAACACCACAACTTAACAGCCTCCGTAATACTACTAGAAAAGGGTTGTTCATATGACAAAATAAAGCAATTTCTTGACATCTATAAAAGTAAGGAAATAATAGTTTTTATCACGTTTGAATTTTTCCCAATTGTTTTTAGTAGATTTCTTTTTCTCATTCTTATTTATTTATTTTGAGCCAGACAACCCTTTGATAAATTAGTTTCATCTTTTTTAGCTCCATTAGATGAAGAAGATGTAGGTGAATGTTGAGAAAGCAAGTCTTCTAATTTCCCTTCTTAAGCAATGGCCCACCCCTAATTATAAGAAAAGTACATCATAAATTTTATTTTCTTTTAAATAAAACATAAATTTGAAAATAATAACAGACATACATAAAATTTGAAAATACATGAAAGGTTTTTTGAAAAAAAATTATATTGCAAAACAAGTTGACAAATTGTACCTACTGTGTGTCATATTTACAGGTATGTGCAAGGAAATTTTTGAGATTTCAAAATGACTATCAGATGATACTAAGGTTGCATAGATTATAACAGGTATAATCAAAAGTAAGAATACAGTAGAGGTACTGAGAACAAACTGAGGTAATCTCTAAATCTCTAAATAAGCATGTTACCAGAAAAAATCTAGAAAACACAAAACAGAAGCACATATTTCATTAACCATCAGAGTGATGTTATTACACATCACATAGTCTCTAGAAAAACTCTAGTAGCTAAATGACGAGACTGAGGGTAAAAAGGCAAATCATGCCTTAGTGTTACTATGAAAATACTTTTGACCTCACAGACCTCATGAAAGAGTCTCAGGTGTCCTCAGGGATCTGTGGACTGTACTTTGATAATCACTGCATTAGTGTTCCATTTTTGCTTTTTTTAGTTCTCTAATTCTTGGCTATCACTTTTTATATTAAAATTTCCCAGTTAAAACAATCAATAGCATTCTAGCTGATTTATACCCTCCCAGCGACTGCTTCCCAGGAGAGCGCTGCAAAGTGCAGCGCCATTTTTACCACATCTCCTCAGAAAAAGAGACATTGGCTTTGACTGTAGTTTGTTATTGCTGCTGAATAGATTCCAACTCATAACGACCCTGTGTAACACAGAAGAACTGCCCCATAGGGTTTCTCAGGCTGCAGTCCTTACGGGAGCAGATAGCCAGGTGTTTTTCCTGCAGAGTGGCTGGCAGGTTCAAACCACCAACCTCTCAGTTAGCAACCAAGCACTAAACGACTGCACCACCAAGGCTGCTTGCATCTATTCTACACATGTCGTGTATCAGGTTTGGTTGGGTTTAGATCATACAGAGCTCTCTTGCACAAACCTATCAAAAGGTTAATTCCAAAGTAATCCCTCATTCAGCTTTTATCATAGACCATGTAAGTGATTCAAAGTGGCAAAATTTGTTCTCAGAAAAATGTTTTTTTTGAGTTAAGTGGCAGCCTCAATAGCTTAATTCCTCAGCTTTGTTAAATTTATTTTATTTTTATAAACCTCAGTTTATTAGTTTGCAATGTAAGAACAGTAACCACCTCTCAACAATAATTGTTTTGAGTTAGATGTGATAATATGTTTGAAATTGTTTTATAAATTTCAAAACTCTACATTGTTACAACAGTTAGTTTTTATTTTTGTCCATTTTTGCTACTACTAATAACTATGCATTATCAAGGAGCCCTGGTGGTAAAGTAGTTAGGCACTGGGCTGCTAACCAAAAGGCCGCTGGCTTGAACCCACCAACTGTTTCATGGGAGAAAGATGTGACAGTATGCTTTTGTAAAGGTTGTTGTTGTTGTTGATAGGTATGTTCAAGTCAGTTCTGACTCACAGTAATGCTATGCACAGCAAAACTAAACACTGTCTAGTCCTGCGCCATCTTCACAATTGGTGCTATGCTTGGACCTATTGTTGCAGCCAGTGTGTCAATCCATCTCCTTGAGGGTTTTCCTCTTTTTTGCTGACCCTCTACTTTACCAAACGGTGTCCTTCTCCAGGGACTGATCCTTCCTCATAACATGTCCGAAGTATGTAGTAGTCTTGCTATCCTAGCTTCTGAGGAGCATTCTAGTTGTACTTCTTCCAAGACAGATTTGTATGTGCTTTTGGCAGTTCATGGTATATTCAATATTCTTCACCAACTCCACAATTCAAAGGTAAAAATTCTTCTTCAGTCTTTCTTATTCATTGTCCAGCTTTCCCATGAGTATGAGGTGATTGATAACACCATGGCTTGGGTCAGGCACACCTCAGTCCTCAAGGTGTCATCTTTGCTTTTTCTGTAAAGATTACAGCCTTGGAAACTCTATGGGTTGCTATGAGTCAGAATCAACTCGATGGCAATGGGTTTTTGATTTTCAATGCATTATCAACTTAGTCAAAGAAAAATATTTGTTAGAAACTGTCATGGATTGAATTGTAACTTCCCCCCCCCCCCCAAAAAAATGTGTCAATGTGGTTAGGCCATGATTCCCCGTATTGTATGGTTGTCCTTCATTTTCTGATTTTAATTTATATTAAAGAGGACTAGGGTGAAATTGCAGCACCCTTACTAAGGTCACATTCTTGATCCAATATAAAGGGAGTTTCCCTGGAGTGTGGCCTGCACCACCTTTTATCTTACAATAGATAAAAGGACAGGGAAGCAAGCAGTGAGTTGGGGACCTCATACCACCAAGAAAGAAGCACCAGGAGCAGAGCATTCTTTGGACCCAGGGCTCCTGCCTGGAGAAGCTCCTAGCCCAGAGGAAGATTGATAAGAAGGGTCTTCCTCCAGAGCCAATAGAGAGGGAAAGCTTTCTCCTGGAGCTGATGTCCTGTATTTGGACTTTAGCTTACTAGACTATGAGAAAAATAAATTTATGTTTGTTAAAGCCATCCACTTGTGATATTTCTGTTATAGCAGCACTAGATGACTAAGACAGAAACTAATTAAACTATTTATTCAGTCTCATTCAAATAAATCAACTAGTTGATTGACTGTAATGAAATCTTCACATTTTTCTCAGCTTGACCACTGTGAATATTTCATGGAGAACTTCTCCAGAGGTGATGAGATGATGTGAAACATTTTACTTTTAGCTTTGTGAGTTTTTTACATGTAAGTTAAAGAGATATTTTTGGTGAAAAAAAAAACTTTGAAAACAGCATATGTGACAAAAATGAATAAATTATTTCCTTCTTGGAAACAATGGCAATTACTAACTTTCAGTTTTTGCTATGTGGTCTGCATCATACTAAGAATTTAACATGCATTATCTCACTTATTCCTCAAACAGCTTAATAAGTAGCATCATAATTCTCATTTGATACATAAGGCAATTCAGGCTTAGAAAGGTTATTTTTCCAAAAATTAGGCAGCTAGAATCTGCCAAAACTTGTACACAACTCTAAATTTAAATGATTCCAGATTCCATACTCTTAACCACTACAGTGCTTCCAAATGAAAATAATGGCTATAATACCATTATTGCTCCTCAGTGAGGATATACAATCTTTGAAATTATTTGTACCAAGCCCCCTCTTTCAGGATTTACAAATAGTAATGGGTAGTGTGGTACTTTAGTATATAAAATATTGGGTTCATTTAGTGTAAAATCACTAAAATCCTTTTTACTGGCATTATTATATTAACTTTACCCATCATCTTGTTTTACTGTCAGAGCTGGAATTTTTATCAGCACAAAACCAATATTTTGGAAAGAACCTTTTATCTTTCCTGGACATTTATACCAGTAGCTAAAAAGGTAGTGTCCTCTCTATTCCCTGTCTTTAATTACATAGTTGTAATAATTAATTATATTAAATTGTTTCAGGGTATTTTTTCATTATTGAAGGAAAAAAGGACTCAAAACTCTTTATCTAAATTGAAAAATGTGTCTGAGCTTCTTCCATCAATTAGGAGTTGTTATTCTTTAGAAAGTTTGAGCCAACCTGGCATAAGCAATAAAGATAGTTTTTTGGTGCATGTAACTGAGAAGGCCAGGGGTATGGTTGCCTTGAGGCACAGTCTGATGTACAGGTATAAATGATATCCTTGGCATCTGTTTCTCTCTACCTCTTAGCTGAACTAGACTATTCTTCAGGCTTTGACTCTGCTCTAGCTGTAGGCTTAAAAAACAAACGGAAGCTTCTCTTCAGCTTCAGTTTCCTTAGAATAGGGCAAGATTCTCTTGCATAGATTCCTAGGAAAATCTTATTGTGTCTCATTGTTTTAAATTGGACCTTGTTATTAACTGCTTTCCAGGTGGTGCTGACTCATGGTGACGCCATGCCCAAGAGAACGCTGCCTGGTCCTATGCTATCACAATGGATAGGACATTTGTGATCCACAGCATTTTCATTGGCTGATTTTCAGAAGTCGGTCAACAGGCCTTTTGTCCTGATCCATCATAGGCTGGAAACTCCACTGAAACCTGTTCGACAACATGCAAGCCTCCACTAACAGTGGTGATGGCTGCACATGAAGTGCATTGGTTGGAAATTGAACCCAGGTCTCAGTGTGTGGAAGACAAGAATTCTACCAATGAACCACCATTGTCCCCCATAAACTCATTCCTGTGGCAGGAGAATATGGGGCACCAACTGACTTAGGGCCAAGTCATATGATCCACCCCTGTCCTAAGTCAAGTTTCCCAGAAGCAGACTTTAAGACAAGGATTCCTGTGTAAGTGATTAAGGCAGTTTTCTTAGAAGAAAGCAGAAAGGAGGATAGGGAAAGGGAGAAAGTCAAATAAAGATATGATTTTAGGCAGAGTCTAAAAGATGTCTTCAACCTTTTTTTGCAAGGAAATCTGGTGTATAATTTACTCTCACATGCTTCAATTATTGGCTATGGGTAACTATCAACTTTGAACTTTTTGTACACGGGGGAGAGAGGGTAATTATCTGAAAATGAGTCTTAGATGCAGGCCCCAAATTAAATTTCAAAAAATAGTAGAAATGCTCTTTTAATACAATATTGGTTAATAATTGAAATCCTGTCTTTATGTATTTAAGGGTGGTCAGAATCGACTAGATGGCAACAGGTTTTGTTGTGGGTGTTATTAGTAAATTAAGCGCCTGTTGTGTAGTGTAATGAGCGTAAGATTTAGTCAGAAGTTCTGGTTTCTGTCTCTCATTTAGAGTGTAAATTTGGACAAATTAATTAACCTTTCTATGCCTCAATTTCCTTATCTGCAAAATGAGAATTAAATATGAACACCTTTACTAGTTGCAGGAAAAACCAAAAGAGATAATGAATGCAAGAGATTTTGAAACCGTGACATTGTTTGGAATGTTAATGGAGCCACCTTGCTTATTAGTGTGTAAATTCCTGAAGGCTGTAATCTTATCCTCAGCAATTCTCAGTGTTTAGCCTAATGTTGTCATTGCTACCAAAAACCAAACTAAACCTGTTGCCACTGAGTCCCTTCTGACTCACAGCAACCCTATAGGACAGAGAAGGACTGCCCCACAGGATTTCCAAGGAGTGGCTTGTAGATTCAAACTGCTGACCTTTTGGTTAGGCTGAACTCTTGTTGTTAGGTACCATCAAGTCAGTTCCAACTCATAGCGACCCTGTGTACCACAGAACTAAACACTGCCAGGTCCTGCGCCCCGCTCAGTAGTGTCACTAGAGGGGTAGGGGTTGGGGTGGGAACTGCATCAGTTGACACTGTCAGGGGTAGGGTGAAACCAAAATGACTGTCTATAAAATTTTTGTCCAGTGTTTCAGCAGAAGTTTATTTTTTATAAAAAATGGTTATAACAACAAAAACATTTTTCGTAAGCACAGTTTGCATGTATCAATACACCTACAAGTCTACAACTTTACACTAATTTACTTTTTGAAACTTCTAATGTGTAAAGTGTCAGCAAAAAAAAGGAAGACCCTCAGTGAGATGGATTGACACAGTGGCTGCAATGATGAGTTCAAAAAATAACAACTGTGAGGATGGTGCAAGATCAGGTAGTGTTTCATTCTGTTGTACATAGGGTCACTATGAGTCAGAATTGACTCGAAGGCACCTAACAGCAGTAACAACAGCCACGATCTTTTTCCAGGGATTGGGCCCTTATAATAATATGTCCAAAGCAAGTGAGATGAAGTCTTGCCTTCTTTGGTTCTAAAGAGCATTCTGGCTGTACTTCTTTTTAGCCTAACACCCACAGTTAATTCACACTTCTTGAAGGTTTAATAAAGGAAAATATACTTGGTAGGCAAGATTTTTGCTGTGGTAGCTGTATGTTCTTAGGCATGATCGGTTTACCAAAAAAAAAGTATTTTGATTGAAAATAATAAACTATTTCAGATTTTTTTAAATACTATCCTATATCCTTTGTGTGATGTAGAGGTTAAGCACTCAGCTGCTAACCAAAAAGTGGATAGTTTGAACCAACTAGCAGCTCGTGGGAGAAAGATGTGGCAGTCTGCTTCTGTAATGATTTTACTGCCTTGGAAACTCACTGGGGCAGCTCTGCACTGTCCCATAGCCTAACTGTGAGTCAGAATCGACTTGAAGGCCATGGGTTTAGGTTTATATTTGTCTCCTGTCTTCAGGTTTTACAATTTTCCTTTTTAATGGGGCAGAAATTATCTATGCATAAATTCCAAACATTTGAGAACAACTAGCAGTCATTTGCTGTCAGACTAGTCTGTTTTTTCAGAAGATTAAGTTTGTGTGTGCCTGGAAGCGAGCTGTCTGCTGGTGCTTTTCAGTATTAGGTATCCTCAAACACTTTCTAATGGGAAAAAAACAAACAAAAAAAAAAACATTTGTTGCATGGGGGGAGACATAGATAGAATTAGAGATGACAGGCAGCCCAGGTCAGGCATTTTAGTGACTAATTTTTTAGACGTTGGAACAAGGTTAAAAAAAAAAAAATTTTTTTTGTTTTGTTTTGTTATCCTGGGTTATTTCAGCTCTGTGCTACAGTTTCCTTATCTGTTGCTGTTGTGGTTAGTTAGTTGTGGTCCCGGTGGCTCTGGGTTCAGCTCCTGGCCAGTTTACCTCATGCGTAGCCTTCACCCACGTGTTAATGGAGGATTGTGCGTTGCTGTGATGCTGAACAGGTTTCAGAGGAGCTTCCAGACTAATATGGACTAGATATCTACTTCCCAAAATCTGGCAATGAAAACCAAATTGATCACAATAATCCAATCCACAACTGGTCATGGAGATAGTGCAGGGTCAAGCAGTGTTTTGTTCCATTGTACACGGAGTGCCATGAGTCAGGGCCAATTCCATGGCAGCTAACAACAATAATCTTTGGAAATAGATGGCCAGATCTTTCTTCCTAATCTGTCTCAATCTGGAAGTTCCACTGAAACTACCAGGGGCGACCAGCTGGTATTTAAAATACTAATGGCATAGCTTCCAGCATAATAGCAACATACAAGCTACCACAATATGACAAACTGATAGAATGGCACTGCTTTCACATGTTGTTGTGAAGACTAATTGTTTAAATGTATCAAGAATTTTGTCAAAACATATGCCTTGCTTTACTCTATTTACTTTACTGTTAGCTTAAAATACCCATAGATTAAAGACATTCAGGACACTGCACAGTATCCAGGAACATTAACTGAAAAATAGATCAGCTCCTTTCTTTTTAAGTGTGGATCAAGGAATACTTTGGCATTTGTGTCAATAGAGACAGAATCGTTGATGATTGGCAAAGGAATTCTCAGTTTCTTCCTCACTTCCCCATATAATGCAATAGTCACAAAATTTGACAAACATAAGCTTTAGATAGACCGTCTTTCTTGAAGGTAGACAAAGAAATAAATCAAACTAAATCACCTATTCTGCTGATAAAATGAAGATTTGGGGCTCATTGCATCGTACTGTGCCCAAGTAATATTGACCCTCAATTACCAGCCTGTGGACAAGTTACTTAATTGTTGTAAGTTACAGTTTAGTCATCACTAAAATGGGGATAACAATCCCTACTTCATAGGGTTGCTACACTTAGCACACTGTCTGATGTAATATGTTAGTCCATTTTCACCAACACGCTGTTTTTGTTGTTTTTGTTTTAGTCATATTAATCTGTTTTTATTAAAAAGTCACTCATAGATTATATTGTGTCCCCCAAAAATATGTGTCAACTTGGTTAGGACACGATTCCCAATATTGTGTGGTTGTTCTCCATTTTGTGATTGTAATTTTATATTAAAGAGAATGAGAATGGAATTGTAACACCCTTACTAAGGTCACATTCCTAAGCCAATACACTGGGAGTTTCCCTGTACCACCTTTCATCTTATAAAAGATAAAAGGAAAGGGAAGCAAGCAGAGAGTTGGGGACCCCCTACCACCAAGAAAGCAGTGGTGGGAGCAGGAGTGCATCCTTTGGACCTAGGGTCCCTGCGTGGAGAAGCTCCTAGCCCCGGGGGAAGATTGACAAGAAGGCAGACAGAGAGAGAAAGTATTCCTCTGGAACTAATGCCCTGAATTTGGACTTTTATCCTACTAGATTGTGAGAAAATAAAATTTATGTTTGTTAAAGCCATTCACTTGTGGTATTTCTATTATAGCAGCACTAGGTAGCTAAGTCAGTCACCAAATTTTTTGGCTCCAATAATGACATCTGCTTGCAACTCTATCGACTGTGACTAGTTAGCAAAACCGTCGATTTAAAAAAAGGAAATATAAAAAACAATTAAAATAGTTTTTAGAAAAATATTTTTACATCAACTTCTAGAATATCCAAGATACTGCCACAAATCAACAAGAAAACAGTACACTTGTTAGAAAAATGGAAAGAGAACATGAGCAGTCTATTTACAGAAACAGAAACCCTGATAAAAACCAAAAAACCACACCCAGTGCCATCGAGTTGATTCTGACTCATAGCGACCCTGTGAAACCTTGATAGCTTTATGAAAAGGCAACTCCACTAGGAATTAGAAAAAAAATGAAATAAGGCCACAGTGATATACCCTTAATTAGATTGACAAACATTAGATAAATACAAAGGGTTTAAGATTACATGACACAAAAGGAAACTTTATGAATTCCTTTTAGCAGGAATGAAGATTGGTACAGCTATTTCTGGAGAATAATTAACAGTGGGAATAGTAAAATCAAATATACATATATAGCATGACCCAGAAATTCCACTCTCGGTTCAAACAAGTGTTCAAATGGTCTCAAAAGGGAGTATTTTGGGGACATGTACAGTAGCATTGTCTGTGGAAGCACCACATAAGAAATAATCCAAACGCCTATAACTAGGATAACAATTAAATACAATGAATGAATGTGCACTATGGAATGTTATGTGGCTCTATAAGTTAGAAGCAAAGAACAACATTTATCCTCACTAACGGATTTATCTACACTAGCCCTGTCTCTGACTCATAGCGACCCTATAGGACAGAGTAGAACTGCCCCATAGAGTTTCCAAGGAGAGCCTGGTGGACTTGAACTGCTGAATTTTGGTTAGCAGCCTTAGCACTTAACCACTATTCCACCAGGGTATACGGTCACTACGAGTTGGAATTGACTTAATAGCAGTGGATTTGGTTTGGTTTAACCCTGTCTCCCGGCTTTGGGGAGAGAACAAACAAACAAGGAAATTGCCAGCTCTCCTAAACTGGGAGCTCAGGATTAACAGTGCACTAACAAGTATCCAGGCTTTAAAAAATCACCACACCCCCAAAGTCAGGAATTCAAGGCAGGCACTCCCCTTTTGCCAAGGCAGAAGCATAAGGGGCCCATGGAATTTGAATGCCTTTCATCCCTGCCTAGACCTGTGTGGGCCCATTCAACAGTGCAGGCCCTCATTATCATAGTACAACAGGGTATATACGTGAAGGCTATTCTCAACTACAAGAGCTAAGGGGAGTGGCAGATTCATGATATTTGACACTGCCTTGCTAATTAAGCAGGGTACTCACCCACCCACATGAGGGGCCTGAGGACTGGTGGATTAACTCATTCCACTTAGGCACCCATGACAGGGGTCTGAGAATAACTGATGCCTCCCAGTCCTTAAAGCCAACAGCACTGAATGCCCAAAGTTTTGGTCTAAAACTCACCCACCTATGTGGTCTAGGGGACTAGGACATGCCTTCTACCTAGGCACTCAGGGGCAGCTGTCAGTGCCCTGCCTTGCTCAGCATATGACCCCCTACTGCAGCCAGATACCTGTGCATGCTCCAATCACCCCTACATAGCCCTGCCCATCTAGGACTGCAGGTAAGAGCCTGCACCACACACTCACTGACCAACGACCTGGACACCTGAGCTGAATTCATACAAGAAAAGTAAATGGACTCCTGGGCTCACACCTAGTAGCAGCTCTAACCATCTGGTGACAGGATGTGAGAATTTCAAATACACCAATAACCAAGGTAGCTCACATGCCCAGCCTATCTGGACATATCAAAACAAAACAGCATAAGAAGCCAGGACACAGTAAAAAAAAAAAAAAAAATTCTGACTCACAGTGACCCTATAGGACAGAGTAGGACTGCCCCATAGGGTTTCCAAGGAGCATCTGGTAGATTTGAACTGCCAACCTTTTGGTTAGCAGCCATAGCTCTTAACCAGTATGCCACCAGGGTTTCCAGGACACAATAAGCAAACATACAATAATTAAATATAATAACTTACTGATGGTTCAGAGACAACTGTCAATATCAAATCACATAAAGAGGCAGACCATGATGGCTCCAGCAAGCTACCAAAACAAAGAACCAGAAAACCTTCCAAAGAGAGAGTAGTGTTGGAATCACCAGAGGTAGAATTCAAAAGATCAATATACAAAGCTCTTCAAGAGATCAGGAAGGAAATCAGGAAAAACTCAGACCAAGCCAAGGAACACGCACACAAAGCAGTAGAGAAACTTAGGAATGCTACACAAAAGCAGGAGGACAAATTTAACAGGCTGGTAGAATCCATAAAGAGACAGTGAATATAAATCCAAAAGATTAACAATAAAATTTCAGAATCAGACAACTAAAGAGAATGTCATAGGTGTGGAAATGAGGCAAGAGAAGTCAGAATTAGTGAGATTGATGATAAAGCACTTGACGCCAACTTGTTTGAAGAAAAATCAGATAACAGAATTAAAAAATGAAGAAGGTCTAAGAATTATGTGAGACTCTATAAAGAGGAATAACCTACAAGTAGTTAGAGTACTAGAATGTGGGGGTGGGGGTGATGAGGATAAGAGAAAATACAGAGAGATTGCTGAAGATTTGCTGGCAGAAATCTTCCTTGATATCATGAAAGACAAGATATCTATCCAAGAAGCTCATTGAACCCCACACATGGTAGATCCCAAAAGAAAATCACCCAGACATATTATAATGAAAATTGTTAAAACAGAAGTTAAAGAGAGAATTTTAAGAGTGGCCAGGGATAAATGAAAAATTATCTACAAAGGAAAGTCAATAGGACTAAACTCTGACTACTCAGCAGAAACCATGCAGGCAAGAAGGCAATGGGAGACATATATAAAGCCTTGAAGAAAAAAAAAAATTGCCAGTCAAGAATTATATGTCCCGCAAAACATCCTCTCACATATGATGGTAAAATTAGGGCATTTCAGAGAAACAGAAGTTAAGGGAATTTGTAAAAATGAAACCAAAATTACAAGAAATACTAAAAGGAGTCCTCCAGCCAGAGAACAAATAATATCAAATAACAACCCAAGACTAGAACACAGGACAAAACAACCAGATATCAACCCAGTTAGGGAAGTCACGAAAATAATTCAATGCTAAAGCACTGAAAACAGGGAAACAAGGTCATCAATATGTAAAAGATGACAACATTAAAGCAAAAAAGAGGGATGAAGTAGTATAGTCATAGAACTTTCATATGGAAAGGAAGTTAAGGTGTTATAAAGAAATAGAAGATTGGTTTAAACTTAGAAAAATAGAGGTAAATTTTAAGGAAACCACGAAGCAAGCCAATAAATCTACATATCAAAATAAAAAAGAAGAAAAAAAAAGACTCAGCAAATACAAAACCAACAACAGTGAAAAAGATGAAAAGAAAATACGTAAAGAAAAATGACTCAGTACAGAAAATTAAGTAGAAGAAACTGTCAATACCACCCCCTCCCCAAAAAATACATCAAAATGACAACACTAAACTCATACTTATCAATAATTGCACTGAACATAGACTAAATGCACCAATAAATAGACACAGAGTGGTAGAATGGATTAAAAAATGTGATCCTCCTATATGCTGCCTAAGAGAGACACACCTTAGACTCAAAGACACAAACAAACTAAAACCCAAAGGATGGAAAAAAATATATATCAAGCAAACAACAATAAAAAAAGAGCAGGAGTGGCCATATTAACTCTAACAAAATAGACTTTAAAGCAAAATCCACCACAAAGGATAAGGAAGGATAGTAAGTAATGATTAAAGGGTCAATACACCAGGGGGAGATAACCATATGACAGGGCTCCAAAATACATAAAACAAACTCTAACAGCATTAAAAAGAGAAATAGATAGCTCTACAATAATAGTAGGAGACTTCAACACACCACTTTGAGTGAAGGACATAACATCCGGAAAGAAGCCCAATAAAGACACAGAAGATCTAAATGCCACAATCAATCAACTTGATCCCATACACATATACAGAACACTCCACCCAACAGGAGCCAAGTATACTTTCTTTTCTAAAACTCATGGAACGTTTTCCAGAATAGACCAGATATTAGGCCACGAACCAACCCTTAACAGAATCCAAAAATTCAAAATATTACAAAGCATCTTTTCTGACCATAAAATCACAAAAGTAGAAATCAATAATAGAAAAAGCAGGGAAAAAAAATCAAATACATGGAAACTGAACAACACCTTGCTCAGAAACTACTGGGCTATAGAAGAAATGAAGGACAGAACAAAGAAATTCATAGAATCAAATGAGAATGAAACGCATCTTACCAGAATCTTTGGTACACAGCAAAAGCTGTGCTTCGAGGTCGATTTATAGCAATAAATGCACACATTCAAAAAGAAGAAAGAACCAAAATCAAAACATTAACCCTACAACTCAAACAGACAGAGAGCAGCAAAAGGAGCCCTTAGGCATCAGATAAAAGGAAATAATAAAAATTAGAGCAGAAATAAATAAAATAGAGAATACATAAACAATTGAGAGTCAACAAGACCAAAAGCTGGTTCTTTTCAAAGATCAACAAAATCAATAAACAGTTGTCCAAACGACAAAAGAAAAACTCAAGAAAATGCAAATACCCTGAATAAGAAATAAGATGGGCGATATCACAACAGACCTAACTGAAATTAAAACAATTGTAGCAGAATACTACAAAAAATTGTACTCCAACAAATTTGAAAACCTAGAGGAAATGGACAAATTTCTGGAAACATACTACCTACCTAAACTAACACAAACTGAGGTAGGAAAACTAAACAGACCCATTAGAAAAGAAGAGATTGAAGAGGTAATAAAGTGTCCCAACAAAAGAAAGAAATGGACATGATGACTTCACTGCAGAATTCTACGAAACTTTGAGAGAGGAGTTAACACCAGTACTACTAAAGGTATTTCAGAGCATAGAAAAGGATGGAGTACTTACAAACTCATTCTATGAAGCCAGCATAACCTAATACCAAAACCAGGAAAAGACAGCACAAAAAAGAAAATTACAGGCTAATACCCCTCTTGAATGTAGTCACAATAATCCTCAACAAAATTCTAGCCAATAGAATTCAACAGCATATCAAAAAATTAATTCATCATGACCAAGTGGGGTTAATATCCTGTATGCAGAGATGGTTCAACATTAGAAAAACAATCACTGTAATCCATCACACAAATAAAACAAAAGATAAGAACCACAGGATATTATCAATTGATGCAGAAAAGGTATTTGTAAAAGTTCAACGCCCATTCATGATAAATACTCTAGCAAAAAAAGAAATAGAAGGGAAATTCCTAAACATAATAAAGAGCATTTATACAAAGCCAACAGCCAAAGTCATCCTAAATCGAGAGAGTCTGAAAGCATTCCTCTTGAGAATGGGAACAAGAAAAGTGTGCCTTTATCACCACTCTTATTCAACATTGTCCTGGAGGCCCTAGCCAGAGGAATAAGGGAAGAAAAAAAATTAAATTTCACCTAGATTGGTAAGAAAGATATAAAAGTAACCCTATTTGCAGATGATATGATCTTATATGCAGAAAACTCCAAAGAATCCACAAGAAAACTACTGGAACTAGTAGAAAATTTCAGCAAATTATCAGGATTATCAGGATACATGATAAACATACAAAAATCAGTTGGTATCCTCTATGCTAAGAAAGAGAACTTCAAAAAGGAAATCACCAAATTGATACCATTTATTGTAGCCCCAGAGAAGATAAAATCCTTAGGAATAAATCTAACCAGGTATGTAAAAGAACTATACAAAGAAAACTACAAGACACTACTACAAGAAACCAAAAGAGACCCACAAAAGTGAAAACACATGCCATGCTCATGGACAGGAAGACACAACGTTGTGAAAATGTTTTTTCTACCCAAAGCGATCTACAGATACAATGCAATGCTGATCCAAATTCCAATGGCATTTTTTAATGAAATGGAGAAACAAATCACCAAATTCATATGGAAATGGAAGAGGCCCTGGATAAGTAAAACGTCACTGAAGATGAAGAACAAAGTTGGAGGCCTCACACCACCTGAGTTTAGAAACTATTATACCACCATAGTAGTCAAAACAGCCTGGTACAGGTACAACAACAGATACATAGAATGATGAAACAGAATTGAGAATCCAGACATAACTTCATTTACCTATGAGCAGCTGATATTTGACAAAATCCCAAAGTCTGTTAAATGGTGCTGGCATAACTGGATATCAATCTGCAAAAAAATGAAACAAGATCCATACCTCACACCATGTACAAAAGCTAACTCAAAATGAAGTAAAGACCTAAATATAAAATCTAAAATGATAAAGATCATGGAAGAAAAAATAGGGACAATGCCAGGAGCTCTCATACGTGCCATAAACAGAACACAAAACATAACTAACCATGCACAGACAGCAGAAGAAAAACTAGATAACTGGAAGCTCCTAAAAATCAAACACTTATGCTTACCAAAAGACTTCACCAAAAGAATAAAAATACAACTTACAGACTGGGAAAAAAATTTTGGCTATGACAATATCTGATCAGGGTCTAATCTCTAAAATCTACAAGATACTGCAAAACTTCAACAACAAAAAGACAAATAACCCAATTAAAAAAATGGGCAAAGGATATGAATAGACACTTCACCAAAGAAGACATTCAGGCAGGTAAAAGATATAAGAGGAAATGCTCACGATCATTAGCCATTAGAAAAATGCAAATCGAAACTACAATAAGATACCATCTCACCCCAACAAGGCTGGTACTAGTCCAAAAAACACAAAATAAGAAATGCTGGAAAGATTCTAAAAGAATGTAGCACTTATGCACTGCTGGTGGAAACGTAAAATGGTACAAACACTTTAGAAATTGATTTGGCACTTCCTTAAAAAGCTAGAAATAGAAGGACCTTACAATCCAGCAATCCCACTCCTTGGAATATATCTTACAGAAATAAGAGCTGCCACACAGATAGATGTATGCACACCTATGTTTATTATAGCACTGTTCACAATAACAAAAAGATAGAAACAACCTAGGTGCCCATCAACAGACGAATGGATAAACAAATTATGGTACATACACACAATGAAATACTACTCAACAATAAAGAACAAGGATGCATCCGAGAAACATCTCAAGACATGGATGAATCTGGAAGGCATTATGCTGAGTAAAATTAGTCACAAAAGAACAAATATTGTATGAAACCACTACTAAAAGAACTCAAGAAAGGGTTTAGACACAGGAGAGAACATTCTTTGATGGTTACAAGGGTGGGGAGAGACGGGGAGGGAAATTTACTAACTAGATAGTAGACAAGAATCATATTAGATGAAGGGAAGAACAGCACACAATACAGGGGTAGTCAACATAACTAGACTAAACCAAAAGCTAAGAAGTTTCCATAAACAAAAGCAAACACTTTGAGAGACACAGTCATTGGGGCTGTGGTTTGGGGCCCATGGTTTCAGGGGACACCTAAGAAGATTGGCATAACGAAGTTTATTAAGAAAAAGTTTTGCATCCCACTTTGGTGAGTGGCGTCTGGGGTCTTAAAAGCTCACGAGCGGACACCTAAGTTACATCAATTGGTGCCAACCCACTTGGAGCAAAGGAGAATTAAGAACACCAAAGACACAAGGAAAATTTTAGCCCAAGAAACAGAAGTGCCACATAAACCCCCCTCCATCAGCGTGAGACCAGAAGAAATAGATGGTTCCCGGCTACCACCAATGACTGCATTGACAGGGAACAAAAGATACAGTCCCTAATGAAGCAGGAGAAAAGTGTGGAGCAGAACTCAAATTCATGTAAAAAGACCAGATATAATGGTCTGACTGAGGCTGGAGGAACCCCCCCAAAGCCATGGCCCCTGAACAGTCTGTTAACCCAGAACTAAAACCATTCCCTAAGTTCACTCTTCAGACAAAGATTAGACTGGACTATAAACCATATTATAACACTCTTGAAGAGTTTGCTTCTTAGTTCAAGCAGTTACACTAGACCAAATGGGCAACTCCTGTCCAGAGGCAGGATGAGAAGGCAAGAAGGGACAGGAGCTTGTTGGGTAGACACAGGAAACCTGGGGTGGAAAGGGAGAGTGTGCTTTCACATTATGGGGATTGCAACTAGTGTCACTTAACAATATGTGTATAAATTTTTGTATAAGAAATTAACTTGAGTTGTAAAATTCCACCTAAAGCACAATAAAAAAAGAAAGAGAGAAATTTATTCTCTCAAGGTTTAGGATGCTATAAATACAAAATCAGGGTGCCAGCTCTAGGGTAAGGCTTTCTCTCTATCTTGGTTCTGGAGGAAGTCATCATCAATCTTTCTCTGTTCTAGGAGCTTCTCAGGTGCAGGGACCCTGGGTCCACAGGACAAGCTTTGCTCCTGGTGATGCTTTCTTGGTGGTGTGAAGTCCCCCTGCCTTTCCACTCACTTCTTTCTTTTATATCTCAAAAAAGATTGGCTTAAAACACAACCTAATCTTGTAGTTTGAGCCTTGCCTCATTAACATAACTGCCTCTAATCTTGCCTCATTTTCATCGTTGAGGTAGGATTTACAACACATAAGAAAATCATATCAGATGACAAAATGGTGGAAAATTACACAATACTGGGAATCATGGCCTAGCCAACTTGACATATTTTGGGGAGACACAATTCAATCCATGACATATGTTTGTGAGAAACTTTTGATTGTAAGATAAATTATTTTGTAGTTTGTGAAGTGGAGAAGGGAAAAAGAGAGGCTGCCCGGATAGAACTTGTCTATTATTTTTTGACAGCTCTAATCCTAGCACCTATGTGCACGCCTGACACTTAGTAGTTGTGCTACTTTTATATTTGTTAAATTAATGAACAGATATGATAATCAGCAACATGACCCATCTGTCACTGGTGGATTTTGCTTGCATATTTAAGAGTTTAAGCTCTCTTAGTGATTTACTAATTGCGTTTCACGAATAAGAAACATAATCCTAATGCTCGATGATCTCTGTCTCTCCATACATGTGTACAATCACTCAATTAATGAAACCTGACAGATGTGGTTGCCTTCTATCCCCATGCTAATGAAAATGACTCTGGTGGTATATCGGAAGTCTTTGGATCTGATGGATATACCAGCATTCTGTTTGCTGTTTTAAGCTCATTATCCAAAATGGATAAAGTGAGGCCCTAGGCCTGAAATGATTCGCTTGCCATCTTCTCTTCTCTGCCAAGTGTGCAGCCAGTGTGATGGTATTTCTGCCACAGAGTTTCAGCTGTGTTCTCATTTCATTCTCACCCCGGATGCTTTAAAGATTCGCCAAACCCTCATCAGCCTCTTCATCATGATTGGGAGGGCCTTACTCTCTCTGATCTCAATAGGACTCAATCTCCCCGTATTTGGGGTATATGCCAACTCCCAGATCAGAGCCTTTAGATATTTAATGCATATCGATCAGACTTACCCATTGCCTTCGAGTTGATTTTGACTCATAGTGACCCTATGAGTAGAACTACCCCACAGGGTTTCCAAGGAGTGGCTGGTGGGTTTGACCTGCTGACCTTTTGGTTTGCAGCCAAGCTCTTAACCACTATGCCACCAGGGCCAGTCCTTATTTATTCCCCATTTATGGATGCAATATTCTGAGTCTTTGGCTTATCGTCTCCTCAAACCTCGGCCACATCAATTTTCAGGGTACTCCCCTCTTTTTGCCCACCTAATTCCCATAGTGATTTGTGATAGGTATCTGCATGTTGTGCCTTCAGTGATAAAGTGTCAGTACTGTATAAATGTGTTTGCTAAATTTTCTTTTTCAGTTATCAATGATTGGTAACCCTAACTGTACTTTGTTTTGTTAATTAAAAATAATGTATTCCAGTGAATATTTTTATGTCTTGCTTGTATTGTAATAGAAAAAGCGTTTTCTTTTTTCAAATAATGGTGATCACTGCCTGTAGTATTTGGAAGAGATAAAATGTCTTTGTATTATAAGTGACTTAAATACTACATAACAATAAAATGTAAGTTTGTATTTTCTAAAATATTCCAGCATTAACAATCTCTATATCACATCTTATTCTTCCTACGCATTGACTGAAAATTTAAAAAAAGTTTTAAAATTTCTTCACAGCGTAAATATGACTTGCTAATTAAATTGACCTCACTTGCCTTCAATACTTACTTAGTACCTATTCATTTTATATTGATGGCAATGATTAAAATAAATGTAGTAATAGTAATAGACTTTATTTTGAAGTATTGTGTCTCACACTCAATAGAAACTTGAAACTATATCCTAAATTCTCTAGCAATGGATAGTAACGCCAACTACCACCAAGGATTGTTGTGAGAATTAACCAAAAACCCAAACCAATCCATTTGCCATCAAGTAGATTCCAATGCATAGTGACCCTACAGGGCAGAGCGAAACTGCCCCACAGTTTCCAAGGCTGTAATCTTTACGAAAGCAGACTGCCACATATTTCTTCCATAGAGTGGCTAGTGGGTTTGAACTGCCAATATTTTGGTTAGCAGCTGGGCACTTAACCACTGTGCCATGAGGGCTGCTATATGAGAATTAAAATTGGCATATATTAAGTGCTCAATCCATGTTATATAAGATTATTAATAAGTACTGCAGTGCCATATAACGTACAAGAGGAAATACTCAGCATAGCTTTATATTGAAATATGACAGCCAAAAGAGTTCAATGCAATGGTCACTGTAGTCATTAAAGAATTACATTATTGATAAGCATGGAGGAGAATGTTTACAACTTTCTGTGGATTTTTCTTGAAGCTGGTCTGTCTCCATGGTTCACTCAGTGGCATCAGTAGGGTTAGTGTCACACAGTGTGGTAACTAGTGGTGTCGCACCCCCCTCCCATGGACCTCCATCAGTACCAGACCATACAGAATCCTTATACGATAAAAAAAAATAATAAATTAGCAATATTTGAAAAAAAATGTAAAATGTCAATTTATTGGATATGTTAGTTCTATCAAATGTAAATTTTAATGTCAGTATTTTTTAAATCATAATTCAAACTTAAACCCTGAAGATTTCATAAAAATCAGATACATATTTGCAAGACAGTGATATTTTTAAAGAAAATTTTAAAAAAACTAAGTTTTTGTTTTAAAAACTGAATTCAGGATTTAAGTTATATTTCTAAACATGTAACAAGAAACATAGCATTTCCCCCACTTTATGTTTTAAACTGTCATTCGTTCTATTTAGTTATCAAATAATTATATAATCAATAATTATTACACATGTAAGTTTATTATCAATTTTAATCATAAGATAATATGCAATCAATATAGCTGTAAATTGCTTAAATGTAATATTTCTTAGATTATATGAACACTAACAACAAAATTGCTTTGTAAAATCTTTCTACATTTGCAACATTATTAGTAACTGAATTGAAGCCTTTTTTTATTTTCCTCCTTCTTTTCCTTAATTACTACTTCCTTCTCAAAAAAGGTGTGGATGTAAGTTCACAAACACTACTTACCACAATATTGAAGCTAAAACGCCAGAAAATTTGACAAAACCAGCAACTATAAAAACACTAGCAGCAACAAAGACAACAGTGCATGCTTGTAGCACATGCAGACAAAACCGAGTTATTCCAAGCACCGTTATAATTGAGTTACAATGACAGCTGGAACTGGAAGCATTAGAAGGTTCAAAAAGTAAATTAGCATAGATTTTTAGCCTTGTAGGTATATTGATACATGTAAGCTGGCTTTATGAACAATGTTTTTGTTGTTATAACTACAGGGATATTTTTATTAAAAAAATAACAAATTTCTGCTGAAGCACTGCACAAAAGTTTTATAGACAATCACTTTGATGTCACCTCCTCTGAAAATGTCACTCCATGTGGTCCACACCCCCCGTACTTCCCTAGTAACGCCACTGGGTTCACTCAATCTATGAAGACACTAATTAGGGCTTTGGGGTTGACATTTCAGAACAAGATCTCCTTCTGTCATCTCCTGTGGTGGACATTACTGCTGGGCACAAAACGTAGTGCTCATCACATGGAGCTACAGAGGGTAATAACAGGACACACTGGTTTCCCTGCTGGACTGTGTAATGCAATCTGCCTTTTTATTCAAAACCAAGGTCAGCAATCTCACTAATCAGGATGCATTTTGTTTTGTTTTCAATTAGAGAGCTATAAGCAGAATCTTTTATATTGAGATTAGTAATACAGCCTGTGTCTCAAGAATAAAAATTCAGGCTGGAGGCTTTTTTACCCAGTCACTTGTTTATTTAATGTGCCTTGTAAATTTATCTGTCACCCCATTATCTAATAAATCATATTGTTAGATGTTTACATAGTACTTGCTATCTCTAGATTACAAATCATTTCTCAGGCAACTCATGGGAAGTCAGAGAAACTTCATGCTATTTATGAATAAATAGACACAAACACGCACATATATGTACATAAAACCAAAACCAAACCCAGTGCCGTCAAGTCGATTCCGACTCATAGCGACCCTATAGGACAGTGTAGAACTGCCCCATAGAGTTTTCAAGGAGCGCCTGGTGGATTTGAACTGCCGACCCTTTGGTTAGCAGCTGTAGCACTTCACCACTACACCACCAGGGTTTCCATATATGTACATACATAGTTAATATTTTAAAAAATTCTATTTCTGAGAGAATAAAGCAGTCTAAACGATATTTCAACAGGTTGAAAACTGGTTTCACATCATTGAAGCCAGATGTGTATATATAACTTAGTGCACAGTGAATTTATAAGAGATTATTTTGTTTATATTCCCAATATCTATTGGAATATCCTTGTTTTTTACAGTTATCTAAAAGATCTCAGACATCTAAATTCCAGGGCTTCGAACTCGTTCAGTCATAGCTGATGAAGCAAAACCGGAGGAGTCTTGAATTTTCACAATTTGGGTGATCCCAAACAGTAACCAGAATGGGAAAAGTTACAGTTTGAAGCCCTGGAATGGGGTACTAGGAAGAGGTGTAGTAAGCCATTTCAGGAACCTTCTGCTTAAGGTGGGAGGGACTATGTGGACTGTGAAGAGCAACATATGCCATCTTTGAGTGGGGCACACCAGTTTCCAATTCAGCTCAAAATCCAGTGGGGAAGAGATCTGGTTGTTATGCAATGCATATGCTGCCCTTGTTTTCTAAGAGGGCTATTAAGTTTCTGGCAGGGCTTTGACCTGTAATTTTTCCCATTCTGATTACTATCCAGTTCACCCACATTTTAAAAATTCAGGTCTGTTCCAGTGTTGCTTCCATGGCCAAGACTGGACTGGGAAGAACCAGTTCAAAGCCCTGCTAAACTTAGCAATTTCATGTAGCCTCTGGGAGTAAGAGAGAGAGAGATCAGAATTGGAAATTAAATATATTTTATCTTATATTCTTGTGTGTGTGTGTGTTTTTTTTTTTTTTTTTTTTTGTAGTTCTGGTTGTTGTTAGGTGCCATCAAGTTAGTTCTAACTCATAGCAACCCTATGTATGACAGGATGAAATATTGCCCGGTGCTGGGCCATTGTCACAATCATTGCTATGTTTGAGCTCATCGTTGCATGCACTGTGCAATGCATCTCATTGAGGCCTTGCTCTTTTTCACTGACTGTTTATTTTCCAAGCATGATGTCTGTCTCCAAGGACTGGTCCCTCCAGATAACATGTCCAAAGTATGTGAGATGAAGACTTGCCATCCTCACTTCTACACAATTTATGCTACACAATTTAAACATTATGCTACACAATTTAAACATTATGCTAAACATAACGTTTAGCAATCTAAATTGGTGAAACCACATCGTTTGCTACTCAAAAGAGAGCTAGCAGTTTTCTGAATACTATTAAGAATAATAGTGGTAATAAATCATGAAGCAAAGGAAGTCTCTTTTCAAACAATGACATTTTAGGATTAATTTGAATCGTAAGAGAGAGCATGACATACTGCCTAAGAGAATAGGCCCTGATGCCAGATCACCTGGGTTAGAATACTAACTCTGCCACTGCCAATTATTTAATCTCCCTGTGCAATTATTTCCGTATATTACAGTAACGATAATAACAGTACCCAACTGAATGGATTATTGTAAGGATTAACTGTGTGATTACAAGTAAAATATATGCAAGGGTGATATTATGTAATAAGTATATTAATGTCAAAAAACACAGATTTCTTAATATCAAAAGTTAATAGATCTGAAGAAAAAAAGTAGGATAAACAATTTGCAATAAATATGACAACATTTGATCATACTGTTTTTTTCCTGTGAAATGCTTAATATAGATCAATGGAGAAAAGACATAGATAATTCACAAAAGAGGAAACACATTGTTTATACAAAAAAGTAAACTTCATTGGTAAACAAAGAAATACATGCAAAAACATAAAATATTTTTATCTTTCAAAGTAGCACAGATATAAGGGAAGCAAGAATATGTGCTGCAGGAAGTTTTTACTGAAAAGGACATTCTTATGTAATGCTGGCTGGAGTGTTAATATGTACAACTCTTTTAGAAATCAATTTGGCAATAATTATCATGGGAGTTAATATTTTTATCACTTGATCTATTAAAGTTTCCCAGAGATAGAAAATAGAGTTTCTTGGCCTAGGAATAAAGGACACCAACCAAAATTTCTATTCGTTACAAATGCCTGCCTTTCCAGAAACTAAAATTTAAGGTCCTCCAAGTAGATTCTGTCAGTTCAGATAAGCTTCTGTAACACACAGTCAACCTTATCTAAAGGACCCCTGGTGTCACAGTGGTAAAGAGTTATGGCTGCTAACCAAAAGGTCGGCAATTTGAATCCACCAGTCACTCCTTGGAAACTCTATGGGCCACTTCTACACAGTTCTATAGGGTCACTATGAATTGGAATCAACTTGACAGCAATAGGTTTCCTTTCGGGTTTTTGGTGGTACGAAGGTTAAGCCCAAGGCTGCTAACCAAAAGTCAATGATTCAAACCCACCAGCCTCTCCATGGGAGAAAAGACCTGGCAATCTGCTTCTGTAAAGATTTCAGCCTAGAAAACTATGGAGCAGTTCTAGCTGTCCTATAGGGTTGCCTTAAGTCAGAATTGACTGGTTGGTACACAGCAACAATATTATGTAACTCAGTGCCCAAGTCCAAATAAGGTAAAACGCTCGGTTTCAATCAACCATGCAAGAAGCTTGCTTCCTTCTGCTTTTGCTGATAAAAGCACTCCTCTCTCATTCCTAATCAGAGCTCCCAGCCACTTGTATTTTGGGTTGCTGCCCAATTCATGAATTTTCCTGTGCTCAAATAAAATTACCAAAATTTTATTAAAAATGAATTTTTCTTTTTATGGATCTAAAAATAAAATTTTATAATTTTGGTTTTAGGATAACAGAACTTTAGGCAAAATGACAATTCATACACAATAATTTGCAACACAAATTATTAGAAACAATCTAAAATTAATGTTAAGTATGTTATTTTAATTTTAATTATTAAAATTATTTTTGTGAATTATATATAACATGAAGTATGCTTGTGATGAAATGTTAATTTAAAAAAGAATAAAATGAAGACTATGTAAAATGACAACAATTACGTAAAACAAACAAATACAAAAAAGTACACATGGACAAAATGTTGAGAGAACTACACCAAAATATAATAAAAGATTATTTGTGGCTAAATAATAAAAAATGACCTTTATATTCTTTGTTTTTCTAATTGTTTTTTATTTTATATATTGAGCATATATTACTAATAAAATTGAAAAACTATTTTAGATAGAAAAACATTAATAAAATGTTTACATTCTTAAAAAGATTTCAAGTGCAATTAATTGAATGCTACAGGAAAAATAAGATATCTCATTTTTAATCTTTTAACTTAGTAATAATATTGTACAACCATCATCAGCATCCATTGCCAAGTTTCCCATCACCATAAACAGATACTCAATGCTTCCTAAAGAGTTTTTAGCAAATAAAGATGTTGACCTAAATGGACTCAATTTACCTTCCTGATCAAACAATTCACCTTGGTAAGTATTTAGGTGATACACTACAAGGAGAGGAGCATCCCAGCCCTAGCATAGATGTTCAGAAAAATGCAATTGCTATGAAGGACTAGGCTGTGTGAATCTGAAAGAGAAAGATTAAAAGCAGACATAGGAGAAAGGAGAGTTAATGAAATGTCAGCTGAGAACTGCATTGTACAGGCTTATTTACGAAAATTCCTAGGGGAAGAACGAACTAGAGCAGTGTAAAATTTTCATCAGAAAACCCCAAACCACATGAAAATGCCTTTTTCCAGGTTTGTGCACACATTTAATACCAATGGAATTTCTGTCAGATTTGTGGAATGTTGCCCCCTTAGTCCAGGAAATTTTCATCAAAAGAGAGACCTGTTACCCTATCTAGAGAGGGTTCCTTCTTCGAGGTTGATTTTTCAGCCCTTTGCTCTGTGTACCAATAGTTGTACAAGGTGCAAAGGTGTGTGTTTGACTCTCCTGTGTTACTGCATGGAAAATCAGAACAAGGTTTTTTGATAACACCTGAAAGAATTTTCAGCTCCCAATGATCATTAGTGATACGAGAGAAAGGACTGTATGAGGCGCTTCGCCTGGCCTCGTTCTTATACATTACTCCCCCAACTCTGTTGACTCTCCTGTTACGTATTTCCACACCTTCCCCATGAGGGACCAATGAACCTTTAGTTAAAAATCTCTTCATTCCAGTACCTTCTGCTTGGACATGTTTTCACATTCTCCCCTTCATATTTAAAAAATGGGGTTATAATTAGTTATATAGAATCTTGAAGTTCAAAAGGACTTTCAGAATCATATAATTCAACATCTTCCTCTTAATTCATTACTACATTTTTCCTCATTTTTTTTTTTTTTGATGGCATGTGTTTTCAGTCTTGGAATGCATGCTTACAAATTGAATGTGTTTAAATTTTTGGTTGATGTAGGAATCTGAGAAATATGATTTGGTGATACAAGCCACAGATATGGCAGGAAGCACTATGGTGCCACCAATCTGTGGTATGACAATGTGCCAATAAAAGCCAGGTAAGTAATTTATTTGGGGTGCTTTTCTATCAGGTTACATAGGGAACCAATGGTTTCCCAAATATGTCACAGAAAAAACAAAACAAATCCATCAAGTCTCCCTAACTATCACACAGGAAAGCCATAATTATGCTTTCAAGCCTTATCTCAGAGAAGTGAAGGAAAAAAGGGCAAAAGTTTACAAAACTAACATATCCAGGAAGCACCACCTAAGAGAATGCTCAATGACTGACACCACAATGAGGCTCCAACTCAGGTCTGCTGAGCTTCACTCATTCCAAAAGGGACTCATCTTGGCACCAAATGCATTAGAACAGGAATAATGCCTTATCTCTGAGGTTCAGAGGCATAAAAAGTGGCTGATATACTGTTAATACAATGGTAATGAAAAAGTTTTAATTGCTAAAGGAACTGCAAGTTTATGACATCCTCTAACTTGCAGACTTGTCCTGCTCAGGAGGCAAGTGATAGGAAACAGATGCTACATTCCAAGTTTCACAATATTTAAATGAAAAGCCTTCCAGTACATCCCTGTTGCCAACGAGTAGATTCTGACTCAAAGTGACCCAATACAGCAGAGTAGAACTGACCCTTAGGGTTTCTAAAGAATGGCTGGTGGATTCCAACTGCTGACTTTTTGGTTAGCAGCCTTAGCTTTTAACCACTGCACCACCAGGGATACCTCCGGTACTTTGATCCATCTATTATCCTGTTGCTTGTGGGATTTTATTTTAAAATAAATAGAGAAACACATAAATTTGTCATAAATAAACTGTTTAGTTTATTGCAAGCTAGTCATGACACAGGATACTGATAAGACCCTAAGACATTCATTGCGACCTGGAGAATCAGGGTAGGGTAAAATTAGTCCAATGATTAAAATCCAAATCTCCAGTCTTCAGGTGTTTATCTTTAATGAATGGTCTCAGGTGAAAGGCTTGACCAGGAGCACTTTCTCAGTGGCTGTCCCTCGTAAACTGGGGTTCAAGGGTGACGGCGGTGGGCAGTGTCTCTGGCAGGGCCTCTAGCAGAGTGTCAGTCTTTGATGAAAGTCAGAGACTTGAAGGATGGGGTATCTTTTTGCCCCTACCTAGCTCTCAATGGGAAACCCTGGTGGTGTAGTGGTTAAGAGCTACAGCTGCTAACCAAAAGGTCAGTGGTTCAAATCCACCAGGCATTCCTTGGAAACCCTACAGGGCAGTTCTACTCTGCCTTTTAGGGTTGCTATGAGTCTTTTTTTTTTTTTTTTATGAGTCAGAATTGACTCAGTGGCAATGGGTTTTTATAATTTTTTTTTTTGGTTTAGCTCTCATTGGAAGAGCAAAACTGTGAGGTTGTTATATGATTTAATCCCTTTGGTCTTGCATGATTAAGGTTATTATCAGGGTATGACCAGCTCGTATTGCACCAGGTAAGTCACATCATAGGTTCACAATCAGGGGTACACATCCGGGGCTTCTCAACATTCTTACATAAATTAGCTAAGGGTTAAGTCTCACCATATCGCACCAAAGCAACTACAACAAGGTAGTGACCGATAAGATAAGATTAGAAATTGTTTAGCCAGAGAAGTTATTTGTCAGTTTAGGCTGTTTACAACCTAGGTTTATTGTTTAAGTCACACATTACATGTTTCACATATATATGATTTGGGATCACTATGTTATAAGCATATATCACACCATGTATCTATCACCTTTGCTACCTCTCTAAATTTAATGTAAAGAAATGCAATATTTCTGTCTGTGAAATTTTCTAATTCACATGTTAAGGTTTTCCTGAATTTTAGAACAAAATTTCCCCTATCTTTATAGAGTTTTAGCATGTGGGGTTAAGGTAAAGTTGTTGATGAAAATTAAATAAGCATTAATTTTACAAGCATTATACCAAAAAATTCATTGCTGACTCATAGTGACCCTATAGGACAGTGTAGAGCTGTCCCATAGGGTTTCCAAGGCAGTTAATATTTAAGAAAGTAGACTGCCATATCTTTCTCCTGCAGATCAGTTGGTAAGTTCAAACCACTAAACTTTCAGTTAACAGCTGAGCGTTTAACCACTGTACCACCAGAGCTCCTACAAGCATTACAGGTAACATTAGTCTCTTCATTCTTTGTTTTCCTTTAATACATCATTCATTAATCTTTTTTATGGTTTCTGTAATATCATACTTGCATATATCTCTTTATAGGCCCTTCTTTTTTTTATAATATAAGCCTCTTGATGACAGGGCCTATGAATTCTTTATTTTTATACCTAATATTGTATGTAGCAAATAGTAAGGACAGAATGATTTTTTGCTAAGTGAATGTTATTTTTTTAAACTAAAGACACAGTGTAACCTTAACTAAATACAGTATAAAAAATCATGCGAAGGTACATATGTCAATGAATTACTTTTAAATTTAATTCTAGAACTTTTGTGCTTATTGAGAATTGAGAGATATTTAAGATTGACTTGTGCGGTTTTTAAAAACTGCTCAATTTCTTTATATAAAACCATAAGAAAAATAAAACAGTAAAGAAGGCTAGATCATATAAATCATGATTATTAAAGCTATCCTATAGTTTAAAAAAACACGCATACACATGGGCTTGAATGGGTACCTTATATCTAGAATTATAAAAAAGGACAGAAAGACTGCCTGTCAAGGATATGCAAAGAGTTTCTGGGAGTTTCAGTTTGTCTAAGACAACACGGAGCACGGTTTTCTGTAAAAGTGGCATTAACATATACTAACTTCAACTTCTAAATCTCCAATTATTCTTTATTCATTCCATGTTGAAATAATTTTTCAATAGCAGAAGTAGGTGTGTAGTGAATGTAGCTCTTAAACAGTATAACATTTTTCATATTATAATTCCAAGTCTCCATGCATTAAAATTATTACTATTACATATTACATCAGGAAAGACCAAATGTTTCAGGAATAAGGGGGCGACAATTTATTTGTCTCCTGGATTTAATTTTAAAAGAAGAAGCTTTATATATATGATTATTAAGCCAGTGACTAGATAACATGTACTGAAACATTGCCTAAGCTGTAAAGGAGAGGAAGTGAAAAATCCCATCAGCATATCCTGACTCAATCTTCTTTTGGATCTTGCCAGAAAAACTCCTCCTTAGATTTTTTATTTTCCAGCCAAGCAAATAATCCTGCATACAGCTTGCATGAATGAAAATCATGTTACCTCTAGCTTTTCTCATTTTATACTGATATATCTAATTCTAATTAAACACCACAAGAATCTTCCGTCATTCTCCATTTATCTTTTCTTCCACAAGAAGAACCGTATTCTCATCTTCATTGCAGCATTATTCACAATAGCAAAAAGACAGAAACAACCTAAGTGACCATCAACAAATGAGCAGATAAACAAATTATTCTACATACACACAGTGGAATACTATGGAATGCTAAAGAACAGTGATGAATCTGCAAAACACCTCACAACATAAATGAATCTGGAGGGCTGTATACTGAGTGAAATAAGTCAATCACAAAAGGACAAATATTGAATGAGACCACTATTATAAAAAATCAAGAAAAGGTTTACATGCAGGAAAAAACAATCTTCGATGGTTAGGAGGCAGGGGAGACATAGGGAGGGCATAAAAAAGTCTCAATAAAATAAGAATAGAAAGGAAATCCCCCAACGTATAAAGGGCATCTATACAAAACCAATGGCCAACATCATTCTCAATTGAGAAAGGCTGAAAGCATTCCCCTTGAGAACGGGAATAAGGTAAGGATGCCCTTTATCACCACTCTTATTTAACATTGTGCTGGAAGTCCTAGCTAGAGCAATAGGCAAGAAAAAGAAATGAATGGCAAATTGGAAAGGAAGAAATAAAACTATCCCTATTTGCAGATGATAAGCTAATAAAGAGAGAGAACCCCTAAGATTAGACAAGAGAACTGATAGAACTAACAGAAAGATTCAACAGAGTAGCAGGTTATAAGACCAACATAAAAGAACTAGTTGGATTCCTATACACCAACAAAGAGAACTAAGAAAAGGAAATTAGGAAAACAGTACCATTTATAATAGCCCCTAAAAAGATAAAATACTTAGGAATAAATCTGACCAGGGACTTAAAAGATATATACAAAGAAAACTGCAATACACCATTGCAAGAAAACAAAAAAGACCTACATAAATGAGAAAACATACGCATGGATCAGAAGACTCAACATTGAAAAAAAAAAGTGTTAATTCCACCCAAAGTGATCGTCAGATATAATGCAACCCTGATCCAAATACCAGCAGCATTCTTTAACAAGATGGAAAAAAACTAATAACCAACTTTATATGGAAAGGAAGGAGGCCCTGGATAAGCAAATCATTACTGAAATAAAAAGAACAAAGTAGGAGGCCTCATACTACTTGTCTTCAGAACCTCCTATACAGCCAGAGTAGTCAAAGCAGCCTGGTACTGGTACAGTGACAGTCATATAGACCAATGCAACAGAATTTAGAACCCAGATGTAAATCCATCCACCTATGGCCAATTGATCTTTGACAAGGGACCAATGTCCATTAAATGAGGAAAAGGCAGTCTTTTTAACACATGATGCTGGCAAAACTGGATGTTCATATATAAAAAAATGAAACTGGACCCACACTTCACACTATACACAAAAAATAACTCAAAATGAATCAAAGACCTAAATATAAAACCTAAAATGATAAAACTTATGGAAGAAAAAATAGGAACAATGCTAGGGGCCCTAATACATGGGATGAATAAAATACAAATCACAACTAACACTGCACAAACACAACAAGAGAATCTAGATAACTGGGAACTCCTAAAAATTAAATATTTATGCTCATCAAAGGCTTCACCAAAAGAGTAAAAAGAGAACCTACGGACTGAAAAAAAAAATTGGCTATGACATATCTGAAAAGGGTCTAATCTCTAAAATCTATAGAATAATTTAATACTTCCACAACAGAAAGACAAATACTCTAAAAAAAAAAAAAAAGTGACCAAAGGGTATGAGCAGACACTTCACCAAAGAAGACATTCAGTCAGATAATAGACACATAAGGAAAGGCTCTCAATCATTACCCATAAGAGAAAGGCAAACAAAACTACAACGAGACATCATCTCATGCTGTGATTACTAACACTAATCCAAAAGACACAAAATAACAAAGGTTGGAGAGGTTGTAGGGACATTGGAACTCTTATGTACTGCTGTTGGGACTGTAAAATGGAAAACCACTATGCTAAATGGTATGGCACCTCCTTAAAAACCTAGAAATAGAAATACCATACAATCCAGCAATACTACTACTAGAAATATATCCTAGAGAAAAGAGAGCTGTCACATGAATAGACACATGCATACCCATGTTCATTGCACATTATTCACAATAGCAAAAAGATGGAAGCAACCTAAGTGTCCATCAATAGATGAATGGATAAACAAATTATGGTACATATACACAATGGCATACTATGCAGTGATAAAGAACAATGAAGAATCCGCAAAACATCCCACAACCTGGATAAATCTGGAGGGTCTTATGCTGAGTGAAATAAGTAAATCACAAAAGGATAAATATTGCATGAGACCACCACTATTATAAAAACTCAAGAAAAGTTACACAAACAGAAAAAAAAATCTTTAATGATTATGAGGGAGAGGAGAAATCACTAAGTAGATAGTAGACATGTGTTAACTGATTAAAGGAAAGATAACACACAACATAGAGGAAGTCAGCACAACTTGACCAAGGCAAAGTCATAGACGCTTCCTAGACACATCCATACACCTTGAGGGACCAAGTTTCTGGGGCTGAGGACTGGAGACCATTGTCTCGGGAGACATCTAGGTCAATTGGCACCTCGGTCAATTGGCATAGGAGTTCACAAAAAAAAATGTTCTACACATCTTACTTTGGTGAGTAGTATCTGGAGTCTTTAAAGCTTGTGAGCAGCCATCTGGGACACACCTATTTGTCCCACCCCATCTGGAGTGAAGGAGAATGACAAAAACCTAAGATACAAGGAAAATATTAGTCCAAAGGACTAACCTACCACATGAACCACAGCCTCCACCAGCCTGAGCCTAGAAAAACTAGAGGGTGTCCAGCTACTAGCACTGACTGCTCTGACGGAGATCACAATACAGGGTCCCAGACAGAGGTGTAGAAAAATGTAGAACAAAATTAGAATTCATAAAAAATAAAATAAGGAGGACCAGACTTACTGGTCTGGCAGAGACTGGAGGAAGCCCTGAGACTATGGCCCCCAGATACCCTGCTAACACAGAACTGAAACCACTCCCAAAGTCCACCTTTCTGCCAAAGCTTAGACAGGCCTATAAAACAGCATATTGAATATACCATGAACTGCCAAAAGAACAAATCTGTCTTGGAAGAAATACAGCCAGAATGCTCCTTAGAAGCAAGGATGGTGAGATTTTGTCCCACATAGTTTGGACACGTTATCAGGAGGGATCAGTCCGTGGAGAAGGACATCATGCTTGGTAGAGGGTCAGTGAAAAAAGAGGAAGACCCTCAACAAGATGGATTGACGCAGTGGCTGCAAAAATGGGCTCAAGCCTATTGTGAGGGTATTCAAGGACTGGGCAGTGTTTTGTTTTGTTGTACATAGGTTGGTATAAGTAGGAACCAATTCTACCAGCACCTAACAACAACATAAAACAAGCGATAATACATGTTAGGAATGTGTGTCTTACAGGAATCAAGTATTCTGTACAGAGATTTTTGAACTGGAGTTGCTTAGCAAATACTAATTCAACAAGGCGTAAAGGTGATAAACCAAGCTGATATATTTTACAATGTCAGAGTTTAAATAAGACTCTGATGAATTCAAAACTCTAAAGTTCTAACTCAAAGCGTGTTTAAATGGGCAACATCTGCCCAAAAGCAAAGACAAGAATGCAGGAAGGGACAGGAAAACTGGATGAATGGACACGGGGAACCTGGGGTGAAAAGAGGAAGAGGAAGAGTGCTGGCATAATGTGGGGATTGCAATGAACGTCACAAAACAATTTGTGTATAAATTTTTGAATGAGAAACTCAAAAAAAGAACCCTAGTTCCCAATAATATCACTGTATTATTTTCTCAGTCCTAAAATATATACAATATAATATCTAGTTCTGTACCCTGGAAGGATGCAGAAGTAATGGAATCCCCATCACTATAAAGATACCTCTCACCTATGTCTTTGTTGCTAAATATTGTTTCCCACTAAAAGCACAACAGAAAACAGAACTCCCTGGAGAAATGCCTGATTCTAGTGAAAGTACAAGGTGATTCTGGAATATCTTATTGTGCAACGGCAGGAACCAGTTTGACAAAACTTTTATTGATAAAACCTAGGAAAGTAAAATCATTAAAATAAAGGACGGTAGTAATAAATTATAACATGTTGAATATAAAATAATTCATGAGTTACATGTTAACACTAAAAGAACAATCCCGCAAATAAATGCAGGGAGAAGAAAAGCACTTCCTTATAGTAGAATGCCTGCTAATAATTACAATTACAGACAGAATTATAGAGTGAGAAAAATCACCATTCTGCAAACATCACATGTTGTTGTTGTTGTTGTTGTTAGGTGCAGTCAAGGTGATTTCAACTCACAGAGACCCCATGTGACAGAGTAGAACTGCCCCATAAGTTTTTCTAAGCTGTAATCTTTACAGAAAGAGATCTCCAGTCCTTTCTCCTACTGATCAGCTAACCCATAAAACCCATTGTCATCAAGTTGATTCCGACTCATAGCGACCCTATAGGAGAGGGTAGAACTTCCCCTATAGGACAGGGTAGAACTGCCCTGGAGAGCTTGGTGAGTTCGAACTGCCAGCCTTTAGGTTAGCAGCCATAGCACTTAACCACTGTGCCACCAGGGTTTCCACTGAGCAGCTAGGTGGGTTCAAAAGCCTTCCTTTTGGTTAGCAGCTGAGTGCTTAACTGTTGCACCACCAGGACTCCTTCACAGCCATCATAGTAATAATAAAATATTTATTTATTTATTTTTTAAAGTACAGGGATTTATTTTCTCACAGGTCTGGAGGCTCGAAGTCTGAATACAGGCCCATCCTGGTCGATTTCAGTTTCCAGTAGCTGGGACAATCTTTGGTCTCCCTGGTCTGCCCCTCCTCCTCCCCCTGTGTGTGCCTCTCTGTCTGTCCTGCTCTTTTTATACCTCAGAGGGATTAGGTTTAGGACCCACCCTGCACTGGTATGACCTCATTAACATAACAAAAGAAATGTCACTATTTCCAAACAGGGCTCTATCCACAGGTGCAGGGATGAGGACTTGCACATATTTTGAGGGGATACAATTCAGCACCAGTCAGGTATCAGGGTTGGTAGTCTTTCGAGACACGTGGTCCAGACAGAGTCAAATGGGTGACCAGGGGCATTAGGTGGGCTGCAGGGCCAGTGGTTAGTGAGGAAGAGGTGCTGGTTGGAGGTTCCATGGATTCCCAGGTGGGTGGGGGTCAGGGGGTGGGATGTGTGTCTGCAAGGTGGGGCCCTTACAGGTCAGTGGTCCCTGTGTCTCAGGATGGGAAGGAGTTTTTGTGGTGAAAGAAGTGGTCCCCGGGGACAGCGTCAACAGCCTTCTGAGCATCCTGGACGTCATCACCGTGAGTGACCAGGCAGGGGTGTTGGGTGCTGGGCATGAAGGATCAAAGGTGGGGAGCAAGAGTGTAGCCAGAGCCGGGGGGTCATCCTAGAAATCCCAGTGTCTGATACGCCCCTGAACCTGCTGGCGGTCCTTAAACGGATAGGTGTCAGGAGGGTAGAGGGGCAGCCAGGACCTCCTGGGGCCAAGGTCCCAGCTCCTGACCAGAAGCCCGCCTGCCCCCAGGGTCACCAACATCCGCAGCGCACGGTGTCTGCTTGGGCTGCCCGCGACTCCACGGTGCTGTGGCTGCCAGTGGAGGCCCTCTCTGCCGTTTTCACCAAGTACCCCGAGAGCCTCCCTGGAAGCGCCCTCGGCCCCACTGCTGAGTCGCTGTATCTCCATGCCTGTGGACATCTCAGGTTCAGAGCACCGGGTGGGTGGGCTGGAGGGTGCAGGCCATCAAGCTTCTGGATTTGAATCCAGGCTCCACCACCTGCCAGTCTTGATTTTCTTATAATCGTTGTCATGCTTGAGCCCATTGTTGCAGAGGCTGTGTCAGTCCATCTCGTTGAGGGTCTTTCTCTTTTTTGCCATCCGGTACTAAGCATCATGTCTTTCCCCAGGGACTGGTCTCTCCTGAGAACATGTCCAAAGTATGTGAGATGAAATCTTGCCATCCTTGCGTCTAAGGAGCATTCTGGTGTACTCCTTCCAAGACAGATTTGTTCATTCTTCTGGCAGTCGATGGTATATTCAGTATTCTTCACCACTACCATAATTCAAAGGCATCAATTCTTAGGTTTTCTCATTCACTATCCAGCTTTCGCATGCATATGAGGTGAATGAAAATACTGTGGCTGGGTCAGGCACACCTTGGTCCTCATAGCCTTAAGCAACCACTAATCTACATTCTGTCTTCACAGATTTGTCTATTCTGGTCATTTGATATAAATGGAATCATATCATGTAGTCTTTTGTGACTGGCTTTTTCACTAAGCATAATGTTTTCAAGGTTCATCCATGTTGTAGCATGTATCAGTACTTCATTCCTTTTTATGGCTGAATAATAATCTCTTATAGAGATAGATCGGTTGTTTCCACCTTTTGGCAATTATGAATAATGCTGCTATGAACATTTAAGTGCAAATTTTTTGTGCAAGCATATGTTTTCATTTCTCTTGGGCATATACCTAGAAGTCAAATTGCTGGGTCAAATGGTAACTCTATGTTTAACTTTTTGAAGAACTGCCAGACCTTTTTCCAAAGTGGCTGTACCAACTTACCTTCCCACCGTGTATGAGGGTTCTGACTTCTCCCCAACATTGATAACAGTTGTTATCTGACTCTGCTTGTAGCCATTGTAGTGAGTGGGAAGTGGTATTTCATCATCATTTTGACTTGCATTTCCCTGATGGCTAATGGCATTGAGCATCTTTTAATGTACCTACTGGCTATCTATATGCCTCCTTTGAATAAGTATCTGTTCAAATCCTTTATCCATTTTTAAATTGGGTTATTTGCCTTTTTTTTAATAATTTTTATTGTGCTTTAAGTGAAAGTTTACAAATCAAGTCAGTCTGTCACATATAAGCTTATATACACCTTACTCCATACTCCCACTTACTCTCCCCCTAATGAGTCAGCCCTTCCAGTCTCGCCTTTCGTGACAATTTTGCCAGTTTCTAACCCTCTCTACACTCCTATCTCCCCTCCAGACAGGAGATGCCAACACAGTCTCAAGTGTCCACCTGATACAAGTAGCTCACTCTTCATCAGCATCTCTCTCCAACCCATTGTCCAATCCCTTCCATGTCTGATGAGTTGTCTTCAGGAATGGTTCCTGTCCTAGGCCAACAGAAGGTTTGGGGACCATGACCGCCGGGATTCCTCTAGTCTCAGTCAGACCATTAAGTCTGGTCTTTTTATAAGAATTTGGGGTCTGCATCCCACTGATCTCCTGCTCCCTCAGGGGTTCTCTGTTGTGCTCCCTGTCAGGGTAGTCATCGGTTGCAGCCGGGCACCATCTAGTTCTTCTGGTCTCAGGATGATGTAAGTCTCTGGTTCATGTGGCCCTTTCTGTCTCTTGGGCTCATAGTTATCGTGTGACCTTGGTGTTCTTCATCCTCCTTTGATCCAGGTGGGTTGAGACCAATTGATGTATCTTAGATGGCCGCTTGTTAGCATTTAAGACCCCAGACGCCACATTTCAAAGTGGGATACAGAATGTTTTCATAATAGAATTATTTTGCCAATTGACTTAGAAGTCCCCTTAAGCCATAGTCCCCAAACCCCTGCCCTTGCTCCGCTGACCTTTGAAGCATTCAGTTTATCCCGGAAACTTCTTTGCTTTTGGTCCAGTCCAGTTGAGCTGACTTTCCGTGCATTGAGTATTGTCCTTCCCTTCGCCTAAAGTAGTTCTTATCTACTAACTAGTCAGTAAATAACCCTCTCCCACCCTCCCTCCCTCCCCCCTCGTAACCACAAAAGTATGTGTTCTTCTCAGTTTATACTATTTCTCAAGAAAATCGTTATTTTTATAGGGGGTTTTTGTACGTTTCTGCATTAAAAAAAAAAAAAAAAACATATGACTTAATTCTTTGTAAGTGAAACTATGAATAACAGTTGTAATATGTAGCCCACATGAATATAAAAGAATAAAGTTTTATAGAAAAATCCCTGTCAAAATTCTAGATGCAATGCTGAATTCTTTATTTCTAAACAGTTCTGAATTTAATGGTGTGACTTAGAAATCCTAGCAACACTTTAACTGATTATGCAAACTGTGTAATTTTAGCCCTGGTGGCACAGTGGTTAAAGTGGTCAGGTGCTAACTGAAAAGACTGATGTTTGATTCAAAGCCACTAGCTGCTCTGTGGGAGAAAGATGCAACATTCTGCTTTTGTGAAGATCTGTAGTGTTGGAGACCCAATGGGGCAGTTTTACTCTGTCCTGGAGAGTGTCTATGAGTCAGAATCGACTCGACAGCACTGTTTTTTTTGTTGTTGTTTTGTTTTTTACTTCTCCATTGCTGTTTCTAATCTTCAGAGTCATTAACTCTTTTTCTGATGACTTCTGATGCACCATATGTTCTTCTCTAATTTTCTTTTTGTGTCATTTGAGCAAACTGGTAGTAACATTAAAGTATAAAATCGACTATTTTACCTACACACTCTACCATTTTGCTTTTCTAAAATTATTTAGGTATTTCATTGTTAACCACCTGAGCTACTCAGTACTTCTATATGTATTGTCAGTACTTAAAAACAGTTAGTTATATTTGATAAATTGGTGAAAAACAGTAAGGGAAACAATAAGCAGTAATAATGAAACTTTTAAGAAAATTCCTTAGCAGCAATTTTCTGAATTTATCAATTGTTTTTGTCCAAACTGAGCATATCTTTATAATATTTAAAAGATCATGTAACTTTCACATTCTAAAGTAATGCTGACTTTGTCCTCATAATACCCCTATAATTTGAGTATGAAGGTCATGATTTCCTTCTATTTACAGAAAACAACTTATAGCCAGACCCTCAATGTGATTGTCATAAAACCAGTAAAGGTAGATTTGGTAAAAACACTCAGTCTTTTTGAATTTTAGTCTGCCTAACATTTTTTAAATTGTGTGAATGTTCCCAAATCAGTGTCATTTATGGAAGACTTTTAATGAAGTAGTATAAAATTTTTTGAGCACAGTATCAATTATACAGCCACTAATTAGACTTTTATTTGCCCATATGTACTGTAAGTCCAGAATAGAGTAAACCACTCTTAAACATTGTCAAGTAATAGAGAAATTTGATGGATGGCTTCCTTAATTATAAAAAGAACAGAGGCGCACTGTTCTCACACGTTTATTCATGCTTGTACTAAAAATGCATAGCCTTGCTTCTTCTCCCTTTCCAAACCTTGTATGTTCTTCTCAGGGTCCCAAATTCCAGGTCAAATCAATCAAACTGTCTTTCCTAGCAATTCTGATATATATTGATTTCCCTCCCTCTTCACTCCTCCTCTGCTAGTTGATTATATTCAATTAAGCTAATTTTATATCTCCAAAAAGATTGTAAGTCTCTACAATGTTTATATCTCTTCTTCCAGTTTTACTTTCTATGAGCTGCAAGTATGTATTATGAGTCCAAGAGGCAAACTTTGAATTGAGGCTACGATCTAAGTTAGTTGTAGAAATAGAAAATCAGTTGGAAACTTTTGGTTATCTAAATCTACATATATATTTGAAATGATGTGATTCACACCTTAGTGTAGTTAGGTTCTCTGTCATAATAAATGTCTGTTTCATCGCTGCTTAAAAATCTAACTTGAGATATATTCCAGTACTGCAGACATAAACTTTCTGACAAGTTGAAAACACAAAGAAAGTAATTGAACAACTCATTTCTTTATAAATCTGTCCACAAAGTTTATTAAAATGTCCAGATCATTCTTTGATTCATCAAATTCCTTTGTCTTCTCAGAAATAATGAAGTCAGACATCAAGACATTTGAAAATGGATTCTCTAAAACTAGACCTTGTGTTATAAAAAACATCTAACCTATCTAGAAAACTTCATGTCCTTGTACATCATAATAACTGATGTGTGATATAATTGTTATAACTCATCATTGTGTTAAAGAAATCCTGTAATTGAGGGAAGAATAGAAAAAACTGACTAGTGAGGAAAATGCAGAAATATTTGTTATCAGTCTATATTCGAAGTCAACTAACTGGGTAAGGATTTAGTCTTATTAAAAAAATGCGAACAATTCTTCTCATTATTTAATAATTGTAGCAAATACTATATAAGTTTATGCCCTTGAAGTATGAATATATAAAAGACGTAGGTAGAAGAAAATGGCGCCACTTAGCTTGGGAAGGTATTGCAAGTGCAAATTAATCTTCTTCTTAATGGCTTAAATATACATATATATATTTTTTTTCTTTTTGCATGGGAGAAATATAAGTGTCTACAGCAAGCCTTAGGAATTAGGAAATGTTACCTGAAATGCTGAAAAATCAGAATCATTAAAATTTACTTCAAGACAATCAGTTTCTGCAAAGGGCATAAAATATGACGTGATCTTAAATATTGCTGACATATAAAGATAATTTATGTAGGCCTGCATTACTGATTAGATTGTTATTTTGATTATATAACACTCTCATCCCTTCCACCCTGCCTGCCCCATTTCCATCCATCCAGTTTTCCTGACCCTCCTTGTCTTCTCCTCTTTGCTTTTGTGTAAATCTTGACTGTTGGGTCAGGTATAGTTGGTTGTTTAAAGGAGCACATTCCTCACGAGTGTTACTGTTTATTTTATAGTCCAATCTATTATTCGGCTGAGAATGACTTTCTAGAGTGGTTTCAGTTCCAGCTTAAGGGCTAGAAGAATTTTGAGGTGCTTAACAGTAAAAGCCTAGATTGCCTTGAAGAGACTGTTGGTAGAATTATGGACATAAAGTGCAATTCTGATGAGGGCTAAGAGGAAAATGAGGGGAGCTATAGAAAAACTTCTATTACCATGAATAGAATTTTGCTGGGAATGTGGACCTTAAATGATGTTAAATATGTTTCTGTTGAGGCCTTAAAAGGAAATGATAAAAAATGTTATTAGACAGTGCAGGAAAGATGATTCTTGTTATAAAGTGGCAAAAAACTTGGCTGAACTATGTTCAAATATCTTGTGAAAACGAGAAGTTGTAATGATAAACTTGGATATTTGGCTATTTCTAAGCAAATTATTAAAGGTAAAATGCAAAAGGGAGGAGACAAATTGAGGAATGAACTATTAAGCAAAAGGAAACAAGAGCTTGAAGAATTGGAAAATCCTGTTGCAAAAATTAATAAAGAATGCTCTAGAGAGGACACCCAACCATGTGGCTCAACAGTAATTTATTAAAGAGATTAGGTATGTGAACCGTAGATCTAGTTAGTAATTTATCTTAGCAGAAATACTCCCAGTTTAGACTGAAGGAACACAGAAAGGACTGAATGAAGGAAAGCTATCCAATTCCTGGAAATCTACAAGAAGGAAAAAATGGGACGACGCAGCAACTTGGCTGCAAACATCTATTGCTCTCCAAGAAAAGAAAAGGACAATCATGGGAAGAGTTTGTAGAACAGCAGGACAGCCCAAATGAGCATGGGGTAGGGTTGTGACTTCCTCAGTTTCAGGGGCTGAAAAGATCACTTCAGTTCTGGAGGAGGGGGGTACTAAGAACAATGAACATCCCAAAGTTAGGGAGTCCCAATTCCCTCATTTCTAAAATTAATTTAATCAAAAATTACTATGGGAATCAATTTTGGTGGTATATTAAATAAAAATTGACTTATATACTGTGTTGTAGTATTCAATCCTGAGGTTTTAGTTTTACTCCAACTTTTAAAATTATTGTGGCTTTCTCCTCAAAAGACCTTTTAATATGTGTTTTCTTACTTCTTCTTATTGAAGAATATGTCTTATATTTCTAATTAAGGATTAAATATGAGACAAATTGATCACTAGAAGTGATTATTTATAAATGAAGGAGACTTGGTGGTGCAGTGCTTAAGCACTCAACTGCTAACTGTAAGGTCGGTGGTCGTTACCACAAGCCTTGCAGCAGGAGAAAGATGTGGCAGTCTGCTTCCATAAAAATTTACAGCCTTGGAAACCCTATGGACAGTTCTACTTTGTCCTATAGGATCACTATGAGTTGGAGTTGACTCAACAGCAATAAGGTTTGGGTATTTTATAAATAAGTACATTAAATCGAGTTAACCATGGTGGAATATATTGAATTTGCTATGTGACACCATGCCAACCAGGCCTGGGGAAGTTTGTAGTCTTCCCTTTCCAGCTGTCAGTAATTTCAGTATTCCTAGCCCTTTGCTTCATTACTGCCCATCAGGCTTAATGTACTCAGGTATACATTTATCCATAGGGCATTTAAGCTTGTGAGTCCAGTCCCCTCTTAGCAAGAAAACATTTCTCACCTCTCTCATATCTTTTGGGGCTAGATGACCTGGGCTGGCCAAAGTAACAGTAAATAAATCAGAGAGGAATGGTGTTATAGCAGAAACAGCTCTGGAATTAGACGTGAAAGGGCTCAAGTCATTGGCCTTTATTTGCTGTGGCTGTTGTTCTTAGGTGCATTCCAGTCAGTTCTGAGTCATAGAGGCCCTAGGTACAACATAATAAAATGCAGTTGGATGGATAGGTGGCTGTCTTCCAAACTTCTTGGTATAGACAAGTAACCGTTTCCAGCCTTGCATACAATTGTTGAAACATCTCGGTTGGTATTCTGTCAATTTCTGGAGACTTGTGTTTCACTAATGCCTTCAGAGAAGCCTGGATTTCTTCCTTCAGTTCCTTGTTTCTTGATCATATGCTACCCCCTGAAATGGTTTAACATTGATTGATCCTTTTTGGTACAGTTATTCCTTCCTTCTTCCCTTGATGCTTCTTGCATTGTTCAATATTTTGCCCAAATAATCCTTCTATACTGCAACTCGAGGCTTGAATTTTTTCTTCAGTTCTTTCAGCTTGAGAAATGTCCAGTGTGTTCGTCCCTTTTGGTTTTCTAACTCCAGGTCTTTGCATATTTCCTTATAATACTTTACTTTGGTTTCTCGAGCTGCCCTTTGAAATTTTTTGTTCAGCTCTTTTACATCATCATTTCTTCAGTTCCCCTTAGCTACTTTCTATTGGACAGCAAGTTTCAGAACCTCTCCTGACATCCATTTTGGTCTTTTCTTTCTTTCTGTTTTTTTGCTTTCTTCTTGTATGATGTCTTTGATGTCATCCTACAAATCATCTAGTCTTTGGTCAGTGTTCAATGCATCAGATCTATTCTTGAGATGGTCTCTAAAATCAGGTTGAATATAATGAAGGTCGTACTTTGTGTCTCATGGATTTGTTCTAATTTTCTTTAGCTTCAACTTGAACTTGCAAATGACCAGTTAATGGTCTGTTTTTCAGTCAGCCTTTGGCCTTGTTCTAACTGGTGCTATTGAGCTTCTCCATCGTCTCTTTCCACAGGTGTAGTCAATTGTTTCCTGTGTTTTCCATCTGGCTAGATTCACATGGGTGGTCACCATTTATGTTACTGTAAAAGTATTTCCAACGAATAAGTCGTTGATCTTGCAAAATTCTATCATGTGATCTCTGACTGTGTTTCATTCACCAAGGCCATATTTTCCTCTTTGTTTCCTATTTTCCTACCCCAATCATCAGTAATTATTAATGCATCCTCATTGTAAGTTTGAAAATTTCAGACCGTAGACATTGGTAAAATTCTTCAACTTCTTCGTCTTTGGTATTGTGGTTGGTGCATAAATTTGAATAATAGTTGAATTAACTGGTCCTCTGTGTAGATGTGTGGATATTATCATATCACTGACAGTACTATACTTCATGACAGATCTTGAAATTTTTTTTTTTTACAACGAATGCAATGATATTCCTCTTCAATTAGTCATTCCCTGCATAGTAGACCATATGATTTTCTGATTCGAAATGGCCAATACTAGTTCATTTCAGATCACTAATGCCTAGGATTTCAGTCTTTCGGCATTTCATTTTTGCCAACTTCCAATTTTCCTAGATTCATGCTTCATGTATTTCATGTTCTAATTATTAATGGACATTTGCTGCTGTTCATTCTCATTTTGAGTCATGCTATGTCAGCAAATGAAGGTCCTGAAAGCTTTATTGGATCCATGCCTTCAATGTCCACTCACTTTGAAGAGGTAACTCTTCCCCAGTCTATTTCCAACCAGACGGGTTCATCTTCTTGCACTATCCCAGACAACGTTCCACTGCTATTCATAAGGTTTCCACTGGCAAACTTTTTAAGAAGTAGATCACCAGGTCCTTCTTCTGAGTCTGTGTTAGTCTGGAAGCTCCACTGAAACCTGTCCACCATGGGTGACCCTGCTGGTATTTGAAACACCAATGGCATAGCTTTCAGTACCAAAGCAACACGTAAGTCACCATAGTATGACAGGCTAACAGATGAGTGTTGGGGCCTTTATTTACTACTGCTTTAATCTTGGAAAATAACTAGCTCTCTTTTACTTAACAGTGGAATGGTATTAGTGATGCTCTTTGGCTACCTCCTAGTGTTGTGAAGATCTCATGGAATAATGCCCCTTAAAATGTTTTATAAATAGTAAAATATATAAAGTGCAAGCATATATTATAGTGCAAATGAACTCATTCATACTAATAGATTGAAGCAGAGAAGACTGCCTATCAGCCTCCCGTCATTATAAGGAGATGTATAATTGTTTAAAAGGAGTCCTAGTGGGGCAATGATCAAGCACCAGATGCTAATCAAAAGGCCAGTCATTCAACCCCACCAGTCACTCAACAGCAGAAAAGACCTGGCTGTCTGCTCCGCATAAAGATTTTTGCTGTTGTTGAATGACTTTGAGTTGCTTCCAACTCATTGTGATCCTGTAGGGTAGAGTAAAACTGTCTGATAGAGTTTCCAAAGCTATAATTTTTTATGGAAGCAGACTGCCACATATTTCTCCCTCAGAACCCCTGGTGGGTTTGAACCACTGAACTTTCAGTTAGCAGAACCACCAGGGCTCCTTTGATCTGTAAAGATGGGGCAGTTCTTCTCTGTCCTATAGAGTTGCTATGAGTCGGAATTGACTTGATGGCACACAACAACCACATGATTGTTTAACAGATGCTTTGCAGAAAAAAGATTTTACCTCTCTTGCTTGAATCCAAAGGAATGGCATAGAAGACAGGGTGGTGAAGGAGATGTTTATTTGGGGAAGGGCTATAGGTATCATTTATTAAGTGCCCATGATATTCTTGTGTTCAAATATATCTATATTTAGATATACCCAAAATACCTATGAAATAGCTAGCCTTTATCTGCATTATCTCTGAATTTTGTGAAAAACATGCAAAGTAGAGATGATAGTGTAGTTATCAATTTTGCCTGTCAAATATTTTCAGTTGTTTTCTCTTCTGGGTACATAATAGACTTGTATTTCATAGATCCTTGATGTTGGGTGGGGCCATATGCCTATATCTGACCAATGAATTAATAATGGCTGTCATTTTCAAGTCAGACATTTAATTACCAAATTGAAACCCTTTGGAGCTCATTTTCCACCTTTTTTATGGTAAAAAATCAGTTGTCATCACGTCAATTCTGACTCATAGAAACCCTGTGGGTGATAAGCAACATTTGTCTGATGGCTATGCTGTCAGCTTGAGTCCCTAGGTAACTACAATGAATAGGACCAAGAGGCAATGTAAGTGGGAAATAAAATTTTGTTGCTAAAAATTGGGGGTTTGTTACAACAGCATAACCTGGTGTATCATTACTACTACAAGATTTATACTCATTTTAAAAATGAGAAAATTTAGTATCAAATAGTATGTGCTATTTGTTACAGTCCACGCAAATTTCATGTAGAAGATACTAACCTACTTCCATATAGTTCTAATTCCTGATCTCTATTTACTACCATACTAGCTTCCACATTGCGATTGAAGCCTGGAGGCCAACCCCAGTCAATCTCTGCTGGCTGACTTAACACCCACCCTGAGGTGAGAAAAACTGAAAAGGGTAAAGGCATTACCCAGAAAAACCTTAGGGTAAGAGATACCTAGGATAAGGAGAAGGAAAAACAGCCTTGAATTAAACATAATTATTTATTGATTTGTGAAATGGAATGAATGAACATTACCCAGTTGACTTCTCTTTTTGTGAGATGCAAATCCATTAATTTATGCAGTAATAAGGACTATCATGTTCTGAGAATTCTTCTGGAAAACAATGATAACAAATTCAGACATGGTTCCTCACCTTAGGAAATGTAGATTTTGGCAGGATTCTGAATTTATACAATGTGCTTAGAAATGCTTTGCAAACTCCACTATATTATCATTGCATAACATAGGTAATTTATTATGAAAAAAGGAATAGTTTCTTGCTATGAAACTGTTTTTAAGAGTAGCTACTGATGATAAGAAAATTTGGAGAATAAAGTAAACCTAGTAATAAGGAAAAGGAAAGGAGTATTAATTGAATATGTTCTATGTGTCAGGTTCTCTATGTATGTAAGGTGTATTATCACACTAAATCCTCAGAATTTGCTATGAGATAAAAAAAAAATTTTTTTATAGGTCCTAATATTTCCCTTTTTTTTTTGATAAGGAATGCTTTGTATATTGTAACATAACTGTTAATTTTTTTTTTTTTTTTAACTATTAGATGGCAGAAATTTTAAGATGCCTTTGTCTAAGGTACAGAAACTTATTGGGCTTGACTCATTTTTAACTATTCATGTTGTTATATTTTTTTCTAACTAAGCAATTTAAATCATATTTTGTAATGCAATATTCAGGAGAGTAGGCAGAACTTTATGACTACATTTTCCCTTGTGAGTGCATTGTTCATCAGAGATATTTAACTAATGATGAACTTTTTTTTTTTTTTACTATGAGTTACTCCTTGCTGTAAATCTCAAGAAATATCAGATATTACAAAATAAAACTTTGTGAACTTTTGGTTCCATGTATTTTACAGCTGAATATATTATGATATATTTAAAATATAAATGTTTCATTTTATTGACCATGATGAAGTAAGCAATTAATTAATTAAATATTTAATGTATGATTTAAATAAATTATGAACAATATTTCATTAGATGTATTTTTCTGCCAAAAACTTATGTAGAATATCAATTGACATTTTAAGCTCTGACTTCTCTTCCACATTTTTGGGTAGATTTTGAACATTTTTGCCTTAATGGATCAGTACTTCAAAAATAAAATGAACAAAACAAAGCTTATTGTGTTATCTTCAAAATCTTGCATAAAGATTCTTCAAGTAACATAAATTTGAACACCACTTGTTTTTCTTTCCTCTCTCTCTCTTGCTACTTAAGTCTGTTTAATTATAAATGTTAGCTATTCTTCTCAATCTCTCATTTGTTACCTGAACTTTGTTTCCAATGTATTGCCATAGTTCAGGTTTTCTCTCTCTCCTTATTTCCTGTCTAATTTCCCCATCCCTAGACTCTGCCCACATATTTCCTGTTACATATTGTCTCCAGTGCTGCTATAACAGAAATACCACAAACAGAAATTTACTCTCTCACAGCCTAGTAGACTAGAAGTCCAAATTTAGGGCACCAGCTCCAGGGAAAGTCTCTCTCTCTCTTTGGGCTCTGGGGAGAAAGGTTCTTGTCATCAATCTTCCCCTGGGTCTAGGTGTTTATCAGTGCAGGGACCCCGAGTCCGAAGGATGTACTTCACTCCCGGCTCTTCATTTTTGGTGGTGGGAGGTCCCACTCCTTTCAGCTGAGTTCTCTCTTTTATATCTCAGAAAAGATTGACTCAAGATACAAACTAATCCTGTAAATTGAGTTCTCCCTCATTAACATAACTGCCTTTAATTCTATCTCATTATTGTCACAGACGTTAAGATTTACAACACATTAGATAATCACATCAGGTCACAAAATGGACAACCACACAATACGGGGAATCATGGCCTAGCCAAGTTGACACATTTTGAGGGGACACAATTCAATTCATAACACATAGTTTACGGATTCACTTTACAGATTGTTTTACAGATGAAGAAAACTAGAAAAGCATGATTAATTAACTTACACACAGCCTCATAACTAGTAAATAGTGGTAAGACCAAGACTCAAATTCATAGCATATAATTTCTACTTTAACCTCTTCAGTTCTCTGAAGAGATTATTTAATGTGATAGGGCATACTCTCTTTCCATAGCCTTTTGGATTCCCATGCAAAACAGGGATAAAGTCAGGTTTACCCATCCCTGGTAACTTGGTTGATGTGTGTGTATGTGCGCATGCGTGTGCAAACGTTTGTGGAGAGGGAGTACCTTGGTGTAAAGATACACAAACAGAAAGTCAGGAAAAGCCAAAAACTTATGCAGAGAAGATCATGACTTACATGAGATTCGTGGCCTTTTTGGGTATAGACATATTCTTTTTAATATTCTTGATAGATGATCTTAGGTATGCATTCTACTGTTTGATTATTAAATAGCTCAGCTACTGTCCTTCTGTCTCCTTTTTTCTCCTGTCCTCCTCATCTTCTGGGTATCTTCCATAAACCAATAGCTTTTGTTATGTCAATTTTTTCACATTTTCAGCTTAGCTGTATCTTATGTATTAATTCAGTTTACATTTATTGAGTCTCAGCTACATGCCAAATACTGTAATTGCTGAGGTACAATGAAAAAATGGGCTTGGTCTCTGTCCTCATAGATCTGATAGTTCAACAAATAATTCTAAATAATGTGGCATTACAATTTGAGATAAATACTATGACTGTAAAGACGTGCAATAAAAGACTCTTCTGAGAAAATCTGGTTTGGGTTTTGAGGGAGAGCCTAGGAGAGACTTCTCTGGGGAAATTACCTTTAAAATGAGTTTGAAAGCAATCTACCCAATTGTCTGAATATGGCTTCTTCTAAAAAATGCTGTGGAAGATGACAACAAGGATCAGCAGTGAAAAACTAGCGAGACTCATAGAGGAAAGATGAATTGATCTTCGCCATAAGCAATCGAAGCTTAACATGACAGGACCTTCTTAGGAGTGTATAGAATGCCTCCCATAATTTTACACCTTAGATTCCACAAAAAGAAACATCAATCCATTAGATGGCTTTACCTATTTGTTGAGGGCTTATTCAGGAGTTTTTAACTATGTGCTCTTCCAGATTGTACCGGTGCACACGCCAAGTTGACTCCCGCTTCCCTGTGTCCCATAACACTGTGCATGAAAAGGCCCAGGGAAGAAAGTGAAAGATGCAAGTCACCACCTTGCATGGCTGTATTCCTTGAAGTTGACGTGGAACGAGACATGCGCCTACATTACATGAAGTGGGACCTGCAAGGTATTGGTCCACAGATAAATGGCTAAATAAGCAGAATATGTAGATCTCCAGAGATAGGAAAGAAATGGGCATATTCAAAGAAATTAAGAAAGGTCAGTGAACCTGGAGAAGAGTGAAGATAAAGGTGGAGGATCAGTAGAGGCAAATAGTAAGCTTGTTAAATTATTATTTATTTTATTACTGAAGCAGTAATAAATATTTAAAAAGGACTACATAAGGGATGGGTCAGCCCCAAGCCATGGTCTTTTCTATCACCTCATGCATATGTATGCAAAACTTGGTGAAAAAGGAAGACAGAGAAAAACTGATGCTTTTGAGCTATGGTATTGGGAAAGAATATTGAATATACTACAGATTTCCAACAGAACAAACGAATCAGTATTAGAAGAAATACAGCTGGAACACTCCTTAGAAGCCAGTATGGTGAGACCTCAGGTAGCTTGCTTTGGACATGTCTTCAAGAAAGACTAATCACGAGAAAAAACATAATGTTTGATAGAGAGTCAGTGAAAATGAGGGAAACTCTCAATTAGATGAATTGACACAATAGCCACAACAATGGACCAAACATGCAATGATCATGAAGATGACACAAGACTGGGCAATGTTTTGTTCTATTATATATAAGATCACCATGAGTTGAAGCTAACTCAACAGCAACTAACAACAACACAAGGGATGTTTTTCTGAGTCATGACCTTACATTTTCAGTAACCATTCCCAAACACGTCATTTTCTGTGTTTCCAAATTCAGTCTTGAAAGTGCTCTGTAAAGAAAGAAGGGACCCTGAAAATGAAATGAAGGAAAAATGAAGGCTGTGGAATTTAGGAAATAAGTAATAAACTATGTTGTTGTCATTAGATGCCCTCAAGTCACTTCCGACTTATAGTGACCCTATGTACAACAGAACGAAGCACTGCCCAGTCCTGAGCCATCCTCATAATCCTTGCTATGTTTGAGCCCATCATTGCAGCCACTGTGGCAATCCACCTTGTTGAGGGTTTTCCTCTTTTTAGCTGACCTTCTACTTTGCCAAACATGATGTCCTTCTACAGGGACTGATCCCTGATAACATATCCAAAGTAATTGAGACAAAGTCTTGTAATCCTCGCTTCTAAGGAGTATTCTGGCTGTACTTCTTCCAAGACAGATTTGTACGTTCTTTTGACAGTTCATGATATATTCAAAATTCTTTGTCAACACCGTAATTCAAAGACATCAATTCTTCTTCGGTCATTGCCCAGTTTTCACATGCATTATGAGGCAATTGAAAATACCATGGCTAGGGTTAAGTACACTTTAGTCCTCAAAATGACATTTTTGTGTTTTAACACTTTACAAAGGTCTTGTGAACCAGATTTGCCCAATGCAATACGTCATTTGATTTCTTGACTGCTACTTCCATGGCTTTGATTATGGATACAAGTAAAATGAAATATTTGACAACTTCAATCTGTTTTCCATTTATCATGGTGTTACTCATCAGTCTAGTTGTGAGAACTTTTTATTTCTTCATGTTGAGGTGTAATCCATACTGAAGACTATGTTTTTTGATGTTCTTCAATAACTGCTTCAAGGCCTCTTCAGCAAGGGAGGTTGTGTCATCTGCATATCGTAGGTTGTTAATGAGTTTTCGTCCACTCCTGATGCCGCTTTCTTCATGTAGTCCAGCTTCTCAGATTATTTTCTCAGCATACAGACTAAATGAGTATAGTGTCATGGATTGAACTGTGCTCCCCAAAAATAACTGTCAACTTGGTTAGGTCATGATTCTCAGTATTGTATGATTGTGTACCATTTTGTCATCTGATGTGATTTCCCACGTGTTGTAAGTCCTATCACTATGATGTAATAAGATGGATTAGTGGCAGTTATATTGTTGAGATCTACAAGATTATGTAGTGTCTTAAGCCAATTTCTTTTGAAATATAAAGCAGAGAAGCAAGCAGAGAGACATGGGGACCTCCTACCACCAAGAAAGCAGTGCCGGAAGCAGAGCTTGTCCTTTAGACCTGAGGTTCCTGTGATGACATGCTCCCAGACCAAGGGAAGACTGTTGCATTGCAAGGGCCTTCCTCCAGAGAAGGCAGAGAGAAAAAGCCTTCCCCTGGAGCCGGCACCCTGAATTCAGACTTCTAGCCTACTGGACTGTGAAGGAACAAACGTCTCTTTGTTAAAGCCATCCATTTGTGGTATTTCTGTTATAGCAGCCCCAGATGAATAAGACAAGTGGTGAAAGGATACAACCCTGACACCCACATTTCCTGACTTTAAACCATGCAGTACCCCCTATTCTGTTTGAACTATTGCCTCTTTTTCTATGTACAGATTCCTCATGAGAACAATTTAGTGTTCTGGAATTCCCATTCTTCCCAATGTTATCCATTATTTGTTACATCCACACAGTAAAATGACTTTGCATAGTCAATAAAACACAGGTAAACATCTTTTTGGTATTCTCTACTTTCAGCCAAGATCCATCTAACATCAGCAATGATATCTGTTGTTCTAAGTCCTCTTCTGAATCCTGCTTGAATTTCTAGCAGTTCCCTATTCATGTGCTGTATAATCATTTTTAAATGATCTTCAGCAAAATTTTATTTGCATGTGGTACTAAAGATATTTTTCTTTGGAATGGACAAAATCCATGGGACTATCTCTTATAGTCAGTTGGCCAGGAAGCTGTTTTCCAAATTTCTTGGCATAGATGAGTGAGCACCTCCAGGATTGCATCCATTTGTTGATACATATCAATTGGTATTCTGTCAATTCTTGGAGCCTTGTTTTTAGTCATTCCTTTCAATGCACCTTGGACTTCTTCCTTGAATACCATCAATTCTTGATCATATGCTATCTCCTGAAATGATTGAACAGTGACTGAGCATGTCAAAACACACACCCACACACACACACAAACTAATGCAGACCCTGAACTCATCTAACGTGATTTTGGCTCCAAGATTCTGATTAGCCTCATCAAACTTTTCTTGGAACTAAACTGCAGTCCTAGAATCCTCTGACTCAATTCTTCCTTTGTCATCTCCTTTACAGGTTTCAGACCTGCATCGCAGTCTGAGGCTCTCCCTACCTTCTCTGGCTCTATGCCCTTCACTTTTCTCTAGTATTTCCCCCCTAATCAATCTCTTGCATATCTAATCCCATATTGGCTTCTCTTTCTTGGATAACTCAAATTATTTCACCATACATTTTCCCCTGCCAACTCACCATTGCCTATGCAAAAAAGAAGGCATTCTTTCAGAGAATGAGCTTCCAATATTTACTTCAAAGAGATCATACTAAAAGAATGAGTAAAATATTCCTATAGTTTGAGACCCAGTAGAAATTAAAATATTGGCTATTTGGTTAGACTAGATGGTCCTGTTATCCTCAATTATATATCATCAATTATATTTGAAATTGCTTGATGGTTCTTAATTTCCAAAGTTGGGTTTTTAAATTCAAGTGTTTCTACATAATTTTTAAGCCCAAACATATCATGCTGTGTCTGGAAGAATTTTTTTGAAACGGAATTGAGTAACAGATGGTTTTTTAGGTATTGGAAGGACTTTGATTGAGATTTTCAAGATGAAGTTCAAAATACTTGGACTGTATGCAACTGTGCTGGGACTCGTAAATGAGAACTGGGTGGTATATTTAATGTGATTGAATGCAGTAGATAGCTCATGCTCTGTTTTACTCTAACTGAATTTTGTTCGTTTGTTTGTTTCCTACAAATATTATAAGGGTAATACATGCCAAATGATTACCATGAATAGAAGCACAGTCAGGGTCTCACAAAATATATAAATTAACACACGAGAGCATTTAATATACCCTTGGGTAAGTGTCCATTGATATTCAAAGAAAAGATTCAGTGTTGAACATTTAGTAAAGTTTTTTTTTCTTTTTTTTTTTTTTTAGAAGAATTGAATATTAGAAGTAATCAGTGAAAAGGTTGATGGGGTCAAAAGAGAAGAGCTGAGTCTAAGGATGTGTGAGTGTGTGTGTGTGCGTGTGTGTGTGGTTTGTGAACACTCAAAACCATTAAATAAATTATATTTAAATTCTAATCCATTTAAATAGGAATTAGAACAATAGGAAGATTCTTCATGTGCTCTGCAATTATTGTTTCAATTTCCACAGGTTACTAGATAATTTCAAATTTGTTGTACTGATTTTTTTATGATTCCTTAAAGTATTATTTCCCTAATAACTGTTCTCATTGACCCTAAGGATAATTTGGCTTTAATTTATTGCTTTTTTGTGTGCTTTGAAAATTACATAATGATAGTATGTTTTTATGTTTGTGACATTTTAATAACTTGGAAATAAAACATCGTTCTGAAACAATCACTTAGAAACATAACCCATGATGACTATAATATTTCTTATTAAGAGCCACCTCTCTTAATGTTTCTGTGACTTGACTGTTCATTTGTTTTGCATTTTGTAGGGGTAACCACATTACTCTTATACCTCTTCGTATCACACCATAAAGGAAGGAAATCTACACACACACTGTATTTAGTCTGACAAGGATATTAAATGAAACATTCTGTAGTAGAGAGCAAAGTGGTGGATTTTGGATCCAGTATAAGTTCAAAGCTTGCTCTACCATTTGCCAACAGCATGAACCAACAACGTGACTACAAAAAGATAATTCTGTTACTCAAAACTACAGGACCTCATTTTAAAAGTGGGATTAATAGCACTGCAGGAATTAAATAAAATAATGTATTGAGTATTGCTGTGGACTAAGCTTATGTTGAAAATGAATCTTATTTCCTAACACGGCTCCATTTTCTATCTCCAACCGTCTCCACAGCCAGGTATTTTTTTGAATAGTAGAATTAACACATCCATATAAACAGCTAACATGGTTTTCAAGCTGGTGTGAAAACCATGTTCTGTGACATTTTCTGTGGGAAAGAAAAATAAGAAAGATCATGTAAGCTTAGAATATTCAGCATGGAATTAATTTTAATAAATTACTAAATATTTTTTATTAAATACCCTTTAGTACACGCTACTTCATTACATACACTTGATTTGAAAAGTCTTCAGAAATGATAAAATTGCCAGAAAGAAATAATCTATAATTCATTTTTTCAAATGGTTCTTTCTCTTGAGGTATTAAAGTATACTTCTATATGAACACATTTATTACTCTAACATACTTTTTTCAAAGTCCTTTAGTTAACATTATTTTACATGTATCTGAAATATCATGCTAAACATTCAGCCTTGTGAAAATGAAATTCCAGCATCAAGAAAATCCTCTACGAAGTTATATCGTCATAATCTCTGCGGAGTATTTCTGATCACAACACTCTTTTCAATTATTGTTTCAGATGATTGTGGCAATATGTATTCAGTGATATTCCCTTTCAGGCATGGAAGTATGTTTCCTCAATTTTATTTGCCACAATTTTATATAAGAATGTATTACGTATACACATAAATGTGAGACCTATGTTGTTGTTGTTGTTAGGTGCCATTGAGTCAGTTCTGACTCATAGCTACTGTATATACAACAGAACAAAACGCTGCCCGATCCTGCGCCATCCTCACAATCCTTGTTATGTTTAAGCCCATTGTTGCAGCCACTGTGGCAATCCATCTCATTGAGGGTCCTCCTCTTTTTCACTCACCCTGTACTTCACCAAGCATGATGTCCTTCTCCAGGGACTGAACCCTCCTGACAACGCGTCCCAAGCATGTGAGACATAGTCTCACTATCCTTGCTTCTAAGGAGCATTCTGGTTGTACTTTTTACAAGACAGAGTTGTTCATTCTTTTGGCATTCCATAGTGTAGTCAATATTCTTCTCCAACACCACAATTCAAAGACGTCAATCTTTTTTTTCTTCGGTCTTCTTTATTCATCGTCCAGCTTTCCCATGCATAGGATGCTATTGAAAACACCATGGCTTGGGTCAGGCACACCTTATTCTTCAAAGTGACATTTTGCATTTCTACACTTTGCAGCCAATTTGCCCAATCCAATGTGGCTTTTGATTTCTTGACTGCTGTTTGCATGGGTGTTGATCGTGGATCCAAGTAAAATAGAATCCTTACGGCTTCAACCTTTTTCCCCACTTATCATGATGACACTTATAGGTCTAGTTGTGGGGATTTTTGTTTTCTTTATGTTAAGGTGTAATCCATTCTGAAGGTTGATTTGTTTCATCTTCATCAGTAAGTTCTTCAAGTCCTCTTCACTTTCAGCAACGATGGTTGTGTCATCTGCATAATGCAGATTGTTAATAAGTCTTCCTCTAATCCTGATGCCCTACTCTTCTTTATATAGTCCAGCTTCTCAGATTATTTGCTAAGCATACAGATTGTATAGGTATGGTGAAAGGATACAACCCTGACACACACCTTTTCTGACTTTAAACCATGCAGTATCACCTCATTCTGTTCGAAAGACTGCCACTTGATCTATGTAAAGGTTCCTCATGAGCACAATTAAGTGTTCTGAAATTCCCATTCTTTTGAAATGTTATCCCTAATTTGTTGTAATTCCACACAGTGGAATGCCTTTGCATAGTCAATAAAATACAGGTAAACATCTTTCTGGCATTCTCTGCTTTCAGCCAGGATCCATCTGATGTCAACGATGACAGCCCTGGTTCCACATCCTTTTCTGAATCTGGCTTGAATTTCTGGCAGTTCCCTGTTGATACACAGCTCCCACCGCTTTTGAATGATCTTCAGCGAAGTTTTACTTGCATGTGATATTAATGATATTGTTCAATAATTTCTGCATTCGGTAGGATTGCCTTTCTTGGGAATAGGCACAAATGTAGATCTTTTCCAGTTGGTTGGCCAAGTAGCTGTCTTCCAAATTTCTTGTCATAGATCAGTGAGCACTTCCAGAGCTGCACCAATTTGTTGAAACATCTTGATTGGTATTCTGTCAATTCCTGAAGCCTCATTTTCCACCAATGCCTTCAGTGCAGCTTGAACTTCTTCCTTCAGTACCATTGGTTACTGTTCATATGGAACCTCCCGAAATGGTTGAATGTCAACTAATTCTTTTTGGTATAGTGACTCTGTGTATTCCTTCCATCTTCATTTGATGTTTCCTGAGTCATTTAATACTTTGCCCATAGAATCCTTCAATATTACAACTCAAAGCCTGAATTCTTTCTTCAGTTCTTTCAACTTGAAAAATGCAGAGTGTGTTCTTTTCCTTTTGATTTTCCATCTCCAAGTCTTTGCACATGTCATTATAATACTTTGTCTTCTCGAGCTGCCCTTTGAAATTTGCTGTTCAACTATTTTACTTCTTCATTTCTTCCTTTTGCTTTACCTAGCTGACATTCAAAAGCAAGTTTCAGAGTCTCTTCTGACATCCACTTTGCTCTTTTCTTCCTTTGTCTTTTTAAGGACCGATTGCTTTCTTCATGTATGATGTCATTCCACAACTTGTCTGGTCTTCAGTCATTGGTGTTCAACACTTCAGATCTGTTCTTGAGATGGTCTCTAAATTTAGGTAGAATATACTCAAGGTCATACTTTGGCTCTCGACGAGTTGTTCTAATTTTTTTCGGTTTCAACTTGAGCTTGCATATGAGCAGTTGATGGTCTATTCCATAGTCAGCCCCTGGCCTTGTTCTGACTATGATATTGAGTTTTTTCACCATCTTTTCAAACAAAAAAAAAAAAAAATTTTTTTTTTCCCCACAGATATAGTGGATTTGATTCCTGTGCATTCTATCTGGATAGGTCCAGGTGTATAGTCACCTTTCATGTCAGCAAAAAAAGGTGTTTGCAATGACAAAGTCATTGGTCTTGCAAAATTCTATCATTCAGTCTCTAGCATCTTTTCTATCATCAAGGCCATATTTTCCAACTACTAATTCTTCTTCTTTGTTTCCAAGTTTAGCATTCCAATCTCTAGCAATTATCAATGCATCCTGATTGCTTGTTTGATCAATTTCAGAATGCAGAAGTCGGTAAAAATCTTCAATTTCTTCATCTTTGGCTGGTTGGTGCATAAATTTGAATAATAGTTGTCTTAACTGGTATTCCTTGTAGGCATATGGATATTATCCTATCACAGACAGCGTTGTACTTCAGGATAGATCTTGAAATGTTCTTTTTGACAGTAAATACAATGCCAGTCCTCTTCAAGTTGTTGTTCCCAGCATGGTAGACCATATAATTGTCTGATTCAAAATGGCCATTTCAGTTCATTTCAAATCACTAATGCTAGGATATCAATGCTTATGGTTTCCTTTTCATTTTTGAAAACTTCTAATTTTCCTAGATTCATACTTCATACATTCCACATTCTGATTTTTTTTTCAGATCTGTGCATTTTATTGTATGTAAATTATACTTTGATTCAACACAACTATAGGGACTGAATAACAATGTAGATTTTTTTCTTTTTAGTTAGTACATTTTCTATTATCACCATCTTGTAAAATGCTTGTACACCAAGACCCAAGAGAATTAAGCCAGCTATGTGAGAGACTTGCATGATTTTTTTTTCTTTAAATATTCCTTCTATATGTTTTTTAAGGAAAAATTTTATTGAGCTATGGGATTAAGTTCAATCACTATAATAGGCGTTTGTAATCAATTTAAGTGGTAGGCCAAGATTATATCATATACATCCAATTCTCTGTTTTATGAGAAAAGAGATGCTAAAAGAGCTGTGACAATTCCCAGAGAAATTAAAAGGGATATCTCCTATACCCTTATACAAGAGTATACAGTATGACATTAGAAGGCCTGAGAGAGGCTACTAGAGTTATGCTGTGTAGACAAGGAAAATTCCACACAATGGTTTCATAATGACTTCTCCTCGTAGATGCACACGTGGTTGGCATTTCAGTCACGTCAATATCAGGTGTTTATCAGATCTCAAAATCAAACATGATATTTTTTACTAAAATTTTGTGGGTTTTTTTTTACTTGTTCTGTTTCAAGAAGTGTCAATGACAAATTTGAAATTGTGTCCTCATCAAGAAATTTATGAAAATCTGTAGTAATTTCATAACTGTTTTTAGTTATGAATCCATTTGTCATTTTCCAGAAAAGAAAAACCTGCACAAAATTGTGTCTGTGTTCTTTACAGCACTAACAGTAGTTTCATATGCCAATGAGGAAGAGGTCATTTAAATTTTTTCTCATGTCATTTGAGATATATTTTATTCCTCCTCCTCTTCCTCCAGTGCTCCCCCGGAACCTCCAACATACACCCAAGGGACATTTATAGGTGTTTTAAATAGCCCCGTAGCCCCTGCCGCTATGAGTTGTAATCGACTCGACAGTAATTTTTTTGTAGCCTCTTGGGGTATGTTTTTCCAAATTAAGAAAAGGTTCCTCTTTTAAGAAGATGACATTCCTATGGCATTTAACTAGTCATTGATAGGTTTTTGGCGGCATATCCACACAATGGAATATTATTCAGCCATAAAGAGAAATGAAGCCCTGACACATGCTATGGTCTGGATGAATCTTGAAAACATGATGCTGACGGAAATAAGTCAGTCAGAAAATGAAAAGCAGTGTATGATCCCACTAAGACAAAATATCTAGAATAGGAAAATGCACAGAGTAAAATGTTCATTAGCAGATACTGTGGGATGCAAGGAGGAGGAAATGGGGAGTTATTGCTTAAGGGGTGCTGAGTTTCTGTTGTGGGTGATGAACAACACTGGGAACGGTAGTGGCTTTAGCTGCAGAATGTGGTGGATATAATTAATATTTCTGAATCGTACAATTAAAAGTGGTTAAAATGGCCAAAAAATTATGATGATGTGATACAAAAAACAAAATCTTTCCTGCTCATTCCAGTTGTTGAGGCTCATGGTTTTAAAAACATAAATAATTTTTTTTGTTTCGTATCTTTCAGTTCCATTTCCTTTGACTATATAAGAAATTGGAAACCCTGGTAGTGTCGTGGTTAAGTGCTATGGCTGCTAACCAAAAAGTCAGCAGTTTGAATCCACCAGGCACTCCTTGGAAACTCTTGGGGGCAGTTCTACTCTGCCCTATAGGGTCGCTGTGAGGTGGAATTGACAGCAACAGGTTTTTTTTTTTTTATTAATAACTTTTATTAAGCTTCAAGTGAAAGTTTACAAATCCAATCAGTCTGTCACATATAAGTTTACATACATCTTACTCCGTACTCCCACCTGCTCTTCCCCTATTGAGTCAGCCCTTTCAGTTTCTCCTTTCGTGACAATTTTGCCAGCTTCCCTCTCTCTCTATCCTCCCATCCCCCCTCCAGACAAGAGCTGCCAACACACTCTCAAGTGTCCACCTGATATAATTAGCTCACTCTTCATCAGCAATTCTCTCCCGCCCACTGACCAGTCCCTTTCATGTCTGATGAGTTGTCTTCGGGGGTGGCTCCTGTTTTGTGCCAACAGAAGGTTTGGGGACCATGACCGCCAGGATTCCTCTAGTCTCAGTCAAACCATTAAGTCTGGTCTTTTTATGAGAATTTGGGGTCTGCATCCCACTGATCTCCTGTTCCCTCAGGAGTTCTCAGTTGTGCTCCCTGTCAGGGCAGTCATCGATTGTGGCTGGGCACCAACTAGTTCTTCTGGTCTCAGGATGATGTAGGTCTCTGGTTCATGTGGCCCTTTCTGTCTCTTGGGCTCCTAGTTGTCGTGTGACCTTGGTGTTCTTCATTTTCCTTTGCTCCAGGTGGGTTGAGACCAATTGATGCATCTTAGATGGTCGCTTGTTAGCCTTTAAGACCCCAGACGCCACATTTCAAAGTGGGATGCAGAATGTTTTCATAATAGAATTATTTTGCCAATTGACATAGAAGTCCCCTTAAGCCATTTTCCCCAGACCCCCGCCCCTGCTCCGCTGACCTTTGAAGCATTTATTTTATCCCGGAAACTTCTTTGCTTTTGGTCCAGTCCAATTGAGCTGACCTTCCATGTATTGAGGGTTGTCTTTCCCTTCACCCAAAGCCGTTCTTATCTACTGATTAATCAGTAAAAAACCCTCTCCCTCCCTCCCTCCCTCCCCGCTTCGTAACCACAAAAGTATGTGTTCTTCTCAGTTTTCACTATTTCTCAAGATCTTATAATAGTGGTCTTATACAATATTTGTCCTTTTGCCTCTGACTAATTTCGCTCAGCATAATGCCTTCCAGGTTCCTCCACGTTATGAAATGTTTCACAGATTCGTCACTGTTCTTTATCGATGCGTAGTACTCCATTGTGTGAATATACCACAATTTATTTACCCATTCATCCGTTGATGGACACCTTGGTTGCTTCCAACTTTTTGCTATTGTAAACAGAGCTGCAATAAACATGGGTGTGCATATATCTGTTTGTGTGAAGGCTCTTGTATCTCTAGGGTACATTCCGAGGAGTGGGATTTCTGGGTTGTATGGTAGTTCTATTTCTAACTGTTTAAGATAACGCCAGATAGATTTCCAAAGTGGTTGTACCGTTTTACATTCCCACCAGCAGTGTATAAGAGTTCCAATCTCTCCGCAGCCTCTCCAACATTTATTATTTTGTGTTTTTTGGATTAATGCCAGCCTTGTTGGTGTGAGATGGAATCTCATCGTGGTTTTAATTTGCATTTCTCTAATGGCTAATGATCGAGAGCATTTTCTCATGTATCTGTTGGCTGCCTGAATATCTTCTTTAGTGAAATGTGTGTTCATATCCTTTGCCCACTTCTTGATTGGGTTGTTTGTCTTTTTGTGGTTGAGTTTTGACAGAATCATGTAGATTTTAGAGATCAGGCGCTGGTCGGAGATGTCATAGCTGAAAATTCTTTCCCAGTCTGTGGGTGGTCTTTTTACTCTTTTGGTGAAGTCTTTAGATGAGCATAGGTGTTTGATTTTTAGGAGCTCCCAGTAATCGGGTTTCTCGTTATCATTTTTGGTAATGTTTTGTATTCTGTTTATGCCTTGTATTAGGGCTCCTAGGGTTGTCCCTATTTTTTCTTCCATGATCTTTATCGTTTTAGTCTTTATGTTTAGGTCTTTGATCCACTTGGAGTTAGTTTTTGTGCATGGTGTGAGGTATGGGTCCCGTTTCATTCTTTTGCAAATGGATATCCAGTTATGCCAGCACCATTTGTTAAAAAGACTATCTTTTCCCCAATTTACTGACATTGGTCCTTTGTCAAATATCAGCTGCTCATACGTGGATGGATTTATATCTGGATTCTCAATTCTGTTCCATTGGTCTATGTGCCTGTTGTTGTACCAGTACCAGGCTGTTTTGACTACTGTGGCTGTATAATAGGTTCTGAAATCAGGTAGAGTGAGGCCTCCCACTTTCTTCTTCTTTTTCAGTAATGCTTTGCTTATCCGGGGCTTCTTTCCCTTCCATATGAAATTGGTGATTTGTTTCTCTATCCCCTTAAAATAGGACATTGGAATTTGGATCAGAAGTGAGTTAAATGTATAGATGGCTTTTGGTAGAATAGACTTTTTTACTATGTTAAGTCTTCCTATCCATGAGCAAGGTATGTTTTTCCACTTAAGTATGTCCTTTTGAATTTCTTGTAGTAGAGCTTTGTAGTTTTCTTTGTATAGGTCTTTTACATCCTTGGTAAGATTTATTCCTAAGTATTTTATCTTCTTGGGGGCTACTGTGAATGGTATTGATTTGGTTATTTCCTCTTCGGTGTTCTTTTTGTTGATGTAGAGGAATCCAAGTGATTTTTGTATGTTTATTTTATAACCTGAGACTCTGCCAAACTCTTCTATTAGTTTCAGTAGTTTTCTGGAGGATTCCTTAGGGTTTTCTGTGTATAAGATCATGTCATCTGCAAATAGTGATAACTTCACTTCCTCCTTGCCAATCCGGATACCCTTTATTTCTTTGTCTAGCCTAATTGCCCTGGCTAGGACTTCAAGTACGATGTTGAATAAGAGTGATGATAAAGGGCATCCTTGTCTGGTTCCCGTTCTCAAGGGAAATGCTTTCAGGTTCTCTCCATTTAGAGTGCTATTGGCTGTTGGCTTTGCATATATGGCCTTTATTATGTTGAGGAATTTTCCTTCAATTCCTATTTTGGTAAGAGTGTTTATGATAAATTGGTGTTGGACTTTGTCAAATGCCTTTTCTGCATCAATTGATAAGATCATGTGGTTTTTATCTTTTATTTTATTTATGTGATGGATTACATTAATGGTTTTTCTGATATTAAACCAGCCTTGCATACCTGGTATAAATCCCACTTGATCAGGGTGAATTATTTTTTTGATGTGTTGTTGGATTCTATTGGCTAGAATTTTGTTGAGGATTTTTGCATCAATGTTCATGAGGGATATAAGTCTGTAATTTTCTTTTTTTGTAATGTCTTTTTTACCTGGTTTTGGTATCAGGGATATGGTGGCTTCATAGAATGAGATAGGCAGTATTCCGTCCTTTTCTATGCTTTGAAATACCTTTAGTAGTAATGGTGTTAACTCTTCTCTGAAAGTTTGGTAGAACTCTGCAATGAAGCCGTCCGGGCCAGGGCTTTTTTTTGTTGGAAGTTTTTTGATTACCGTTTCAATCTCTTTTTTTGTTATGGGTCTATTTAGCTGTTCTACTTCTGAATGTGTTAGTTTAGGTAGGTAGTGTTTTTCCAGGAATTCATCCATTTCTTCTAGGTTTTCAAATTTGTTAGAGTACAGTTTTTCGTAGTAATCTGAAATGATTCTTTTAATTTCATTTGGTTCTGTTGTGATGTGGTCTTTCTCGTTTCTTATTCGGGTTATTTGTTTCCTTCCCTGTATTTCTTTAGTCAGTCTAGCCAATGGTTTATCAATTTTGTTAATTTTTTCAAAGAACCAGCTTTTGGCTTTGTTAATTCTTTCAATTGTTTTTCTGTTCTCTAATTTAGTTCAGCTCTAATTTTTATTATTTGTTTTCTTCTGGTGCCTGATGGATTCTTTTGTTGCTCACTTTCTATTTGTTCGAGTTGTAGGGACAGTTCTCTGCTTTTGGCTCTTTCTTCTTTTTGTATGTGTGCATTTATTGATACAAATTGGCCTCTGAGCACTGCTTTTGCTGTGTCCCAGAGGTTTTGATAGGAAGTATTTTCATTCTCGTTGCATTCTATGAATTTTCTTATTCCTTCCTTGATGTCTTCTATAACCCAGTCTTTTTTCAGGAGGGTATTGTTCATTTTCCAAGTATTTGATTTCTTTTCCCTAGTTTTTCTGTTGTTGATTTCTAGTTTTATTGCCTTGTGGTCTGAGAAGATGCTTTGTAATATTTTGATGTTTTGGATTCTGCAAAGGTTTGTTTTATGACCTAATATGTGGTCTATTCTAGAGAATGTTCCATGTGTGCCAGAAAAAAAAGTATACTTTGCAGCAGTTGGGTGGAGTGTTCTGTATAAGTCAATGAGGTCAAGTTGATTGTTTTAAGTAGGTCTTCCGTGTCTCTATTGAGCTTCTTACTGGATGTCCTGTCCTTCTCCGAAAGTGGTGTGTTGAAGTCTCCTACTATAATTGTGGAGGTGTCTATCTCACTTTTCAATTCTGTTAAAATTTGATTTATGTATGTTGCAGCCCTGTCATTGGGTGCATAAATATTTAATATGGTTATGTCTTCCTGATCAATTGTCCCTTTTATCATTATATAGTGTCCTTCTTTATCCTTTGTGGTGGATTTAAGTCTAAAGTCTATTTTGTCAGAAATTAATATTGCTACTCTTCTTTTTTGCTTATTGTTTGCTTGATATATTTTTTTCCATCCTTTGAGTTTTAGTTTGTTTGTGTCTCTAAGCCTAAGGTGTGTCTCTTGTAGGCAGCATATAGATGGATCGTGTTTCTTTATCCAGTCCGTGACTCTCTGTCTCTTTATTGGTGCATTTAGTCCATTTACATTCAGCGTAATTATAGATAAATAAGTTTTTAGTGTTGTCATTTTGATGCCTTTTCATGTGTGTTGTTGGCAATTTCATTTTTCCACATACTTTTTTGTGCTGAGACGTTTTTCTTAGTAAATTGTGAGATTCTCATTTTCATAGTGTTTGACTTTATGTTAGTTGAGTCGTTAACGTTTTTCTTAAGTTATGGAGTTGTTATACCTTATTGTGGTTACCTTATTATTTACCCCTATTTTTCTAAGTAAAAACCTAACTTGTATCGTTCTATATCGCCTTGTATCACTCTCCATCTGGCAGTTCAATGCCTCCTGTATTTAGTCCCTCTTTTTGATTATTGTGATCTTTTACCTATTGACTTCCATGATTCCCTGTTATGTGTATTGTTATTTATTTTTTTTTAATTAATCTTAATTTGTTTGTTTTTGTGATTTCCCTGTTTGAGTTGATATCAGGACATTCTGTTTTGTGACCTTGTATTGTGCTGGTATCTGATATTATTGTTTTTATGACCATACAATATCCTTGAGTATTTCTTGTAGCTTTGGTTTGGTTTTTGCAAATTCTCTAAACTTGTGTTTATCTGTAAATATCTTAATTTCACCTTCATATTTCAGAGAGAGTTTTGCTGGATATATGATCCTTGGCTGGCAGTTTTTCTCCTTCAGTGCTCTGTGTATGTCGTCCCATTCCCTTCTTGCCTGCATGGTTTCTGCTGAGTAGTCTGAACTTATTCTTATTGATTCTCCCTTGAAGGAAACCTTTCTTTTCTCCCTGGCTGCTTTTAAAATTTTCTGTTTATCTTTGGTTTGGGCGAGTTTGATGATAATATGTCTTGGTGTTTTTCTTTTTGGATCAATCTTAAATGGGGTTCGATGAGCATCTTGGATAGATATCCTTTCATCTTTCATGATGTCAGGGAGTTTTTCTGTCAGAAGTTCTTCAACTATTTTCTCTGTGTTTTCTATCCCCTCTCCCTGTTCTGGGACTCCAATCACCTGCAAGTTATCCTTCTTGATAGAGTCCCACATGATTCTTAGAGTTTCTTCATTTTTTTTAATTCTTTTATCTGATTTTTTTTTCAGCTATGTTGGTGATGATTCCCTGGTCCTCCAGATGTCCCAGTCTGCATTCTAATTGCTTGAGTCTGCTCCTCTGACTTCCTATTGCGTTGTCTAATTCTGTAATTTTATTGTTAATCTTTTGGATTTCTACATGCTATCTCTCTGTGGATTCTTGCAACTTATTAATTTTTCCACTATGTTCTTGAATAATCTTTTTGAGTTCTTCAACAGTTTTATCGGTGTGTTCCTTGGCTTTTTCTGCAGTTTGCCTTATTTCGTTTGTGATGTCTTGAAGCATTCTGTAAATTAGTTTTTTATATTCTGTATCTGATAATTCCAGGATTGTATCTTCATTTGGGAAAGATTTTGATTCTTTTGTTTGGGGGGTTGGAGAAGCTGTCATGGTCTGCTTCTTTCTGTGGTTTGATATGGACTGCTGTCTCCGAGCCATCACTGGGAAACTAGTTTTTCCAGAAAATCCGCTGACTGGTACGCTGGCTCCAGGCTCTGAAAACAATCGCTGCCTGTCCATATTTGTTCGTTCTCCGTCTCTAAATCTGTGTTTGTTGTTCAGGGTTCGTAGATTGTTATGTATGTGATCGATTCACTTGTTTTTCCGAGTCTTTGTTGCAAGAGGGATCCGCGGTAGCGTCCACCTAGTCCGCCATCTTGGCCCCGCCTCCACATTCTGATTTTTAATGGATGTTTGCAGCTGTTTCTTCTCATTTTGAGTCTTGCCAAATCAGCAAATGAAGGTCCTAAAAGCCTGCCTCCATCCATGTCATTAAGGTCGACTCTACTTTTAGGAGGCAGCTCTTGTCCAGTTGTCTTTTGACTGTCTTCCAACCTGAGGGGCTCGTCTCCCAGCACTGTATCAAACAATGCTCTGCTGCTATTCATAAAGTTTCCACTGGCTAAATCTTTTCAGAAGTAGACTGCCAGGTCTTTCTTCCTAGTCTGTCTTAGTATGGAAGCTCAGCTGAAACCTGTCCACCGTGGTGGACCCTTCTGGCATTTGAATACTGGTGGCATAGCTTCCAGCATCACAGCAATGTACAAGCCCCCACGGTACAACAAACTGACAGACACGTTGGTGAGACCTATAGTTTTTTTTTTTTTTCCAATTTTTAGAAGAAATTTTCTGTGAAAGTCAAATTTTTCATTGTTGTTTTTAAACATTTGAATTCTGGTCCTTGAAATAGTAAAATAATTCATTGTTAACGTTCTCTGGCTCCACGCCTTTTTCATTGATTCACATTGTCGTTGTTTTTGTTTCTGTTGTTAATATTTTCATGTCAATCTTGGACATTTCATGTTGCTTTATTGCTATTTTGTAATTGTACAAAGTAGTCTAAGAAGTTCAAGTTTTTCTCTGATTGAGGTTTTATGTCCTCTACTTTTCTCACTTTGCTGGCATGCATTTTCTTTGTTCCCAATTGCTTTGCCAGTGTTTTGTCTATTTTAATTTTTTTCCTGTATTTATCAATTCAACTCATGTTTTATAAATTTATAATCGTCTCCTTTATTCGATTTTTTCTCTTATCCACCTTTTCTGGTATTAGTTTGATTACTTAATTAAATGGTTATTCAATTTATTTTCTTTCCAGTTGAAATGATAACATTTAACACTGTCCATTTGCATGATAAAATATTTGCTGCATTTCGTACTTTAAAAAGATCTTATATTTGTGATGTTTTAATTGCAGTGTAATTGTGATTTTTTTATTTCTCTCTTGAACCATTATTTCAGTGGTTTTTTCAAATAATAATTATTATTTGCTTCTTATATGGTAGCTATTTTGGCCTCTGACTTTGTGCAGTTACAACACAGAGGGCAATGAATCAACCAATCCATCCATATGTGTGTACATATTTATAAAAGTTACTGCTTAAAATAAGTGCTACAAAGTAAATAAATCAGGCTCAGAATAGTTAGATATAGAAGATAGAGAATAATTTTTGGGGGGGTACCTTTACAGGATTGTCAGGGAATGCCTCCTTTAGACTACAGTTAGGCTCAGGTCTGAAAGATAAGAAAGGGTCAGCAAAGCAAACTATAGGGAAAAAATAGTCAAAGCAAAAATAACAGGTCATGCCAAGGTTCTTAACTGGCATTAGACAAACTTGTAGGCAATGGCAAGGCCAGATATTGCAGGGATTTCCAGGAAAGGAGTAACTTATTTAAAAAAAAAAAAAAAATTTTTTTTTTTTTAGCTTGTATTAAAAATAAATAACTTAAGCTGCTGTGTGAAGAATTGATTGCAGTGACCTAGAGTGGAAATGGAAAAAACTAGAGTCTAGAGCCAATTTAGGAGTTCAGGAGCAGTAATGTAGATGGTGTGTACTGGTTTAGAGTAGTGATGCTACAGAAAAAAGAATTATAAAGGTAAAAGAAACAGAAATGTAGTGTGTGTGTGTACGTGTTTTCCCAAAATCTTGAAACATAGTCATTTAAATGCTTTTAGCTAGAAAATAACACTTTTTGATTTGTTACCAGAGTTACCAGCCCACCAGTGTTGACTAGGCATCTTCAGAAATGTATATATTCAGGTAACCTACTTTGCCTTGAAGGCATTTAAATTAAGAAATGTCTGTATCTATATTTGTATCTGGGTATGTATCTATATCTATAGAGAGAGAGAAAAAGGGAGATACACATCCCCTTTCACTCATAAAACTCGTGTACATTAAGAATAATTGAATTGGGAGGATAATACAGTACAGAGGTTATAACATTACTATTACTAAAGAATCTCAGGCTCCATCCCTCAGAGCTTCTTTAAAAAAAAAAAGTTGTTGCAGTTACTATTGCTATTCAACAAACTGTCCCAAAACTGAGTGCTTGAAACAGTCGTTTTAATATGCTCAATTTTTGTAGAACAAAAATTAAGAAAGGGCACAATGGTGATGGTTTGTCTTGATCCCACCATGTCTGTAGCCTCATGAGGGAAGACTCGAAGGTTAGTGGTGATTCAACCTTTGCGGGTAGGAATCACTTGGCGGCATCTTCACTCACATGTTGAGTAGTTGGTACTGGCTGTCAGCAGGGACTTCAGCAAGCTATTGGCTAGAACACACCTACACATGAACTCTTCATGTGATAGCTCTTCTGGGGCTATGTTAGGTTTCCTCATAGCATCTTTGCTAGATTCTAGGACCTAGTGCCTCAAGAGAACCAGGCAAAACTGTGTGGTCTTTTGTTATCTAACATCAGAATTCTCATCACGTTACTCCGAACCACCAAACCCAGTGCCGTCGAGTGGATTCCGACTCATAGTGACCCTAAAGGACAGAGTAGAACTGCCCCATAGAGTTTCCAAGGAGTGCGTGGAGAATTCAAACTGCTGGCCATTTCGTTAGCTGCCTTAGCACTTAACCGTTATGCCACCAGGGTTTCCATAAGGTTACTACCACTATAAAAATAAAAAAAAAAAACCCACTGTCCTAGAGTGGATTCTGAATCATAGCGACCCTATAGGACAGAGTAAAACTGCACCATAGAGTTTCCAAGGAGAGCCTGGCGGATTCGAACTGTCAGCCTCTTGGTTAGTAGCTATAGCACTTAACCACTATGCCACCAGGGTTTCCACTATAGTCATACAAAAAAACAAAAACGAGAACAAAAAATAGTTGTGGTGGAGTCAGTTCCAGCTCATGGTGACCACATGTGTCTGTGCTTCATAGAGTTTTCAATGGCTAATTTTTGGAAAATAAATTTCCAGGCTTTTGTTCTCAGGCACCTTTGGCTGCACTTGAACCTCCAATTTTTTAATTAGCATTTGAGCACTTTAAATGTTTACACCACACAGGGACTGTTTTGTTGTTTTTACTATAATCACAAGTCAACTCAGATTTAAAAAAGAGAGAACAGAGGATGTATTCTTGATAGAAGGAGGATAAAAGTTATATTGAAAGAAGAATGTTTATTGGGAAATATCATTGAAATCATTTTTGGAAAATAAAATCTACATGCAACTCGTAGAGTAAATAATGGAACTCTAGCATCCTGATGGATTAATATAACTCTCAGAGAGACAGTTACATTTTTACTTCACTGAATATGTCGTTTTAGTTTAAATGTTATTTTAATTTTCATATTGGCAGCTTAAAGAGAGGAGGCCGTGGTTGAAAACTACACCATTTAAAGACCATTAGGAAACATACATTTTCCAGAATAGTAAAAGAAGCATTTCAGCATCTTATTAGCTTTTTCTGTGATGAATCACAAATGAATGAGCTTTACACTAGGAAGTCAGCATGGCTCAATAAACTAATCAATGAACTACGGCTTGAGCATATGGTATACACACTCTACTCCCCCCAAGATATTTTCAGTCTCATCAAAATAATCCAAACCAGATGCCTGACCAATTTTTTTTAATGCACCAGTGAAATCCATACCGGAAATGATTCTTACAAACCCTGTAGAAGCTCTTACAGTATATTCACATGCATTTTGAATGTCTACTTTCCTTACTCTTCAACTAATCAGTCAAAATGTCCTGGATACTAGCTTTACAAACTGAGGAAACCTGTAGTATAGTTGGTTCTTTGTGATTATATGTATTTATTGGGAAGGAATAAAAGAATGATGAAAATAATGGATCATGACTAACACGTAGATTGATACCAATATATCCTTCTTTTAGCAGGTGTTCAGCATCACAGAATATGAACTCAGCACAAGGGTTATGAGAAGAATATTCAACTAGGCATCTATGCCCATCAATAATGATTTGCTGCAGGCAAGTAAAGATGCTAAATGCTTTAATCACTTTGATTTTTTTTTTTTAGTGTTTGCAATAAGACTGTACAGTGTCTTAAACAGATAGGGTTTGTTCTGTTTTTGTTCAAATCCATAAAGACAAGAAATTTTGAGATAAGCAGTGTAAGGCTTATATGGAAGCTCAGGAGTGAGTATAAATGATCTATATTCCTTTCATACTTCACTTTTGCACTTCCTGGTTTTGTGTTTGAGTTTCAGAAAAGAAGAGGAAAGCCAAAAGCTGACATACACATCCAAGGGCTGATTACACACACTGGTTACTATATTCCTTAAGAAAAAAAAAAAAAAAATAGCTTTACAGAAAGTCCCACTCAGGCACTTTTTTACATATCATCGATGATGATCACATACCAAAACCGAACCAAACCCCTTGCCGTACAGCCTATCCCCACTTGTAGCTATCCTATAGGACAAAGTAGAACTGCCCCACAGAGTTTCCAAGAAGTGTCTGGTGGATTCAAACTGCCAACCTTTTGGTTAAGCTGTAGCACTTAACCACTGGCCACCAGGGTTCCGATGATTGCATGGTTACCCTTAAGTTATAAGAAAGTTAAGGAATCCAAAATATATTTTCTTCTTTAGTAGAGTAGAGCACTGTTAAGGGGATGGCATAAATATCCTTTTTTATCAGCCGCTTCATAATGTCTCCTGCACACCCTAATTTGTCAGTTCTATTGTTGTCATCTATGTGTCATCTCTGTTTTACAGTTGGGAGGAATGTGGCTTGGAGAGGTTAAGTAACTTTTCCAATGTCATAAGGTCAGTAATAGTAGAGTTGGAATATGAACTGGGCTTCTAAATTCAGAGTCATGTTCTCAACTGCTATACAATGCTGCCTGATATTACTTTCCTGGATCAAAAAGTCCTTATTTCAAGAATTCTCCTTTTCATAAGCCTTTCTCCTCATGTAAACATCAGTGGGAGATATTAACTATTTTAGAGCAGCTACAGAATGTCAAGTGTGTCCAAAAATGATCTTTATTAAATCCTTTCAATGATACATTAGTCCCAACTTTTCGATTTAAGAAATAAAAACAGTTGAGATTTATATTTTTAAGCAATTTGGCCCTGGGTATGTATAATAATGGGATAATAATGGGAGGGTCAGGATTTGATTCCAACTCTATGTAATTTCAAACCTGCTTTATTTTATTTTTTTTACTACACACAGCCTGCAATTTTTCTGATGATAATGACTAGTCATGATGATACCCATCTATATCCAGTCTGAAAAGATTTTAGAAGTAGTTTTAATTAACAAAAAGATTTAAAACAGTAAATCTGTAGACTACATTTGGAAATTGCCCCCTTCCTTCCTCCTTCATCCTCATAATACCATTTCCTTCCCAAATTTATCCATAGCATTCGTGGTCCCTAGAAAATGACGGAATTTCCCTCTCCCATGCTAGGACATTTAACCTGTGGCTTTTGACTTTCAAGTTATATGGATTAAAATAAATAATCTTCTTTCTCTGATTTGTCAGATCCTTAAATAAATTTTCTGTTTTGAATCCCATACTGGACATGTGTGTTCTTCCTTCTCCTCCAAAATCAGTGACTATAACCCTGCTCTCATCTTGGCCCAGTTTCTCTTCCTGTATCGGAATTTTCAAGGAAAATAGGTGCACAATGAAGACAAAGAGGGGAGGAGGAAATAAAACACTTATATTAGCTGGGTTTTTGACAACAAATGCCAATTTTTTTTTAATCTAGTAAATTAATCTTTGGCCCTAAATTCAAACACGTACCTAGAAACTCATTGCATTAATATGCCAACCATTTTACTTGTTCAGATTAGAGGAGATGGAGATAAAGAGATAGAGAACAAGCTTCTTTAAGTGCATGGGTGAAACATGCAAAGGCATCCTGGCCCATGGACCCTGCAAAGGAGACATAGAGCTCAGTATTCCCAGGGGCTGCCTCTGGCTCTTTTTCTTCACATAGGAGGGGAGTAAATATGCGACTATCAAGTTCAATGACTTTAACCAATTCTGAATCCCACAATAGTGTCCTCAAACATTCTTCTGCCTATTTTACCTTACAAATATTTTCTCCACTGTTCTGCCCTCTGCTCTGTACCCAACTAACCTAGATGGACTGGATCAATAGCCCCTTTCCCTCTTGTTTCCAGTTAGAAGTTGCCAGTGGGGGAAGTGGTGGCTCTAGTAGAAGATTAGAGAGAGGAAGGCAAGTAGCATCAATGGAATATTTATTCCACAGGTCGCCACTGGCAGATTTGCCACAGCTGCCTCTTTTCCTCAACTGAAGGTCCCAGTTCCTGGCAAGTGTCCTTCTGTTCTGCCCACAGCAATTTTTCTCTGTTTCCTGTAACAGCTCCTTCCCCCATTCCCCACCCCCACCCCTCACCCCCAGTTAGTTCCAGGAAACTGGAATAACCCTTGGGCTTTCCTCGCTCTTGCCCATACCTCTGTAAACAGTCCTTTTATTAAACTCTCATCAAATTACACAATGTGAACACCTACTCATTTGTTCTCCTTTTGGGTAAGACTGAAAAAAAAAAAAAATCTTGGGGCAGGAGAAGATTTTAACTTACTTATCCTTGAGGAAGACAAAGGCAGGGAAGATGGAGGGATTATGGATGCAGTCCGTATGGTTCAGATGCCATTATTATATGCTTTAAAACTGGTTTACACTGTAAACAGAATTTATAAGCAAAAGACTTGAGCTTGACGTGTATAATACTGTGTAAGTCACTTAAGCTCTGTGATTCACTGTTTTCTGTTTGAAAAATGGAGTGTTAAATAGGCTTAATAGGCTTTGCTATTGATCAGCTGAAATCATTTATTGTAAAGTGCTTGTAGAGTAAAATAATATCCTAATACTAGTTATCGATGTTATCAAAATGAGGCAAGGTTTTTAAAATTTGACCTTTTTATTATGATAGTAATCTTTAAGAAAGACAAGCCATAATGAAAAAATAAAATTTTAACAAAAATGGTGTGGAGGAAAGAAGTTAAAAAATAATAATAAATTCAAAAGCTTACTATGGATATAAGAAAATTTTCTTAGTGTATTTGAATTCAAACATTCAGTTTATGGTATATGTAAGTTATGTTATTACTAAACTTATCTATTCTCCAGTATTATCTTAAAGGAGCTCTCCTGTTTTATTCAGAATCTGCAATTTTTAGCAAACTACTCTTTGTGGCTACTGGAAATGTAAATTTTAATAATTGAATGCACATCCTGAAATACAGAGGGACAGCGCATGAGTAATGTGCAAGGTGAATTAAATATTTATTCAAATGAAATTATTCAGAAAGAACTGCTTGGATTTTAATACCCCGAAAAATGTTGTTAAAAGCAAGATTTCCTCTTGACACAAACAATGTTAATGAGGAAACATACTTTATGTTGTCTCATGGGGGAAAATCATTAAAATTACTTTAGTATCTACATTTATCACTTTCCTTTTACTTAAAGTATCTTGTGTCAATTTTTGTGGTAACAGCAATTTTCTCTCTAGTTTAATCTACTTTATCTACTTCAAGTAACATTGAAATAATTATGAAGATGCATGTATTTTCATTAGTGAAACATATCACAATAATTTTTACAGGTTATAAAAAAGAGGGCGTAGCTTTGATTAATGTCCCTTTGAGAGGAGTTGATGGTATGAAATACAGAGGACAGCAATCATGATCACAAACTCTACAACAATGAAGTAGGCCATCGTTAGGAAAATTATAGAGAAGACACGCTTTAAGAGAATGTAACCCTTTATTTCATAACAAGTTATTATGTTCATTTTGCATTTAGAATCATGAAACTACAGAGTACTATGAAAAATTGAGATCCCTTTGCCACAAACTTACAAAATACTCCCCAAAATGATGAGGTGGAAGCAGAACAATAGAAGCCACTACTCACGAACCATAAAACGTTATTATACAAAGTGACTACAGACTCTTACTGGACAGAAATAATTGGTATTACAGTGATTTATTGAGAACCAAACTATTTCCACTTAGGTAAACTATATCTTAAAATTTAGTTTTAGCCCTTTCTGCCTAACTGAATTCCAGTTATCATAACATGTCTTTCCTATTCATAGACTCAAAGGATGTAGGTTCATTTTATTGTTCAACATTAAAACATCATTTATTTATTCTGAGAAAATGTTTCAGAGAGTGTTTTTGAGCATGGGTATAAATCAGCTTTATGGATTTTCCTGGCAACCACAGTAGCCTTTTTCTATTTGTAGTTCTCCATTCCTCTCTTTGTCCAAATACATTAACATTGTTTTTTAGAAAAATAGCACAGCCTATTTGAAATGAAAGTCCATTTAAATAGGAACACATTAAATAATAATAACAATAATCTGGAAAGACCTGCCTTATAACTTGTACTTCAGGAGATTATGTTTTTTCTCTTCCTTAAGTTTTTTTTTTTTTTTTTAGGGGGGAAAAACAGCTCAATATACAGGGGAAAAAATAGCATTTGATTAAAATGTCTAAAACAATTACAAACAAGATTGTTTAACACATCCAGAATTTCCTTGCTGTGTTTTAATGGTGATTCACATACAGATATGTATTATTCAATTCAGGACACCTTCCTCCCCTCACCATATCACTCAGTCAATGCTGCCTGTCAACCAAAGCTTGATGTCTCCTACTTTTCTTTCTTATTCACATAGGGTCTTTCTTTTTTCCCCTCCATGCAGCTTCTATCACCAGAGTACTGACTGTCTTCTCAGCTGCTATATTCTAGAAGCTTCCTAACTGACTTTTCTTATTACGAACACCACCAATAAGATGTCATTCCTGCAGCTCTAATTATGGTTATTTTTGTACTCAACTATCTTTATGAACTCTATATTAATTTATAATGTCACCAGCTTTCTAAAGCTATCATTCTTTTCTTTCTCCCCGTTGGGTCTCAACCTATCTTTCTAGCCTCATCTTTCATTGTCTTCTATGTGAATCTTACCCTCCAATTAAGGTGGAATTTTCATTTGTGCCAAGCCTCCTGTTTCCTTCTTCAAGCTGTTTACTCAACTAGAAATTGTGATCTCTGTTAAGTTTCCCATTGACTTACTAAACCTTCAAGCTCCCATCTTTAAAAACATGTCCTCCAAGAAACCTTTTCAGAGTTATCCTTCCTCCCTTAAATTGTATAACTAATCCTGTTATCGCCCTGACTCTATTATATTCCATATTTTATCTAGAAAGAGTCCCTGGGTGGCACAAATGATCAAGCACTGGGCTACTAACTGAACGGTTCACAATTTGAACCCGCCCAGAGTCACCTTGGAAGAAAGCCCTGGAAATCTGCTTCTAAAAGTTCACAGCCTTGAAAACCCTCTGCAGTGCAGTTCTGCTCTGCACACTTGAGGCTTCCATGAGTTGGAATATGCTGGACGGCGACTGAGAACAACTTTGTATCTAAGCGATACTTTGTGTACAGAAATAGCTCCATAAATATTTGAATTTTATTGCATTACTTCTGAAGCAGAAACATAAAAAGGCAGACCTAACATTACATTTACCTGAACACTGTTTGCAAATTCCATGTGGAATGACATTGATAGAGACTTTGTCATAGTTTCTCTGACTTTATGGTGGCACGTCAAGTGCCCCGAGCAGTGAAGGGCAATAAAGGATAAGGAACAGAAAAAAAATACCAAGTATGTCTGACCTTCATTTTGTATGAATACATTCTATGATATTTAAAAAAAGAAAATAGCTCAGTCAGAAAATATTTTCAAAATATTTTTAGTGGGACAAACACTAAATCATTAAGGGTCTCTTTTGTCAATTGAACCCTAAAGCCGAGATCAAGGAAGTAATTGTGAACTTGGTATCTTGCTGCAGAAAATCTGCAAAAGTGAAAAGAAGACACTGGTATAGAGCTTTGATTATTTTATGTATGTATGTATTTGTTTATCATGCATTTATTCAAATATTGGCTATTAATTTCAGTTTTATTCATACAAACCCCTTTAAAGTATCTCTTTTGTATGATCCAAATTTATGATGTATTTAGTCACAACATATTGATTTGTAATACAATACCACATTTTACAATATGGGCCCTTGGTGTTCGAAACATAGTGCTATCAGTCGTGGTTTTTGACGATGAATCATTGGCAGGAATGCAGCCCTCACTTTTGGCCTTGTTCTTAAGAAAAAATATAATTTGTTTTATGATTAAATATTAGTATTTAGTGTGGGAATACACTAAAGCAAAAAAACAAATCTGATAACTGCCTGTATATTTACACACATTTATTATGCTTTAATTGCCTAAAAGTTCCTTAATAAAGTTTACATCTTTAATTTAAAATAAGATGGGCCTACTTACCTCAAAATTGTACACTTAGTTAGATTTATGGGGAATTTTGCTTTTTTCTACTGAATCCTCAGGTAATATAAGCTCTTTTTTTCTTTTTCCCCCCTTTCAGAAACTACTCGGCACTATAGAAATCCATTTCAAGGGAGCTTAATTTTTCTTTGCTCTCCAAGAATAAATAAAGTATTGCCATGCCGTTATAAGCCAAGAGACTAAAACCATGCCAATCACATTTCACCTTCTCAGGTCTTCTACATTGTGGTCACCTTTTTAAAGGATGTGTCTATATGAATTAACATTTTTCTAAACAGTCCTAAATCCTTCTGCTCTCATTCTCTATATCTACTTTCTTGTTCTACATTAATGTTCAAAGATTTAAAGCAGGCACGAAATACAATTCACAGTCATTCCAATAAATTAAGGCGTGACTCACTGGGGAAAGAAGAGTAACTATTTTTTTTTTTTAATCATTTTTCAAGATAATAAAACTACACTTGAAATAAGAGAGAAACAGGAGTTGGAGTGCATCCCCTTTGAAAACAAGCTCTAACTGATTTCTTATAAAAAGAGTCTAAATGCATTTTCACCTTTTCATTCTCACTCTTAGAAATAATAAGATTTGTACAGGTCGCTTACTGGTCTGTATACTTAAATAAAACTGCTCAAAATATCACTGACTAAAAATAACAGTGTTTGTTGTTATGGTGTATACAAGGACTATATATAGAAAAGAGTCTTTCATATTTTCATCAATTTTATATCCACTTGTAAATATTGTCAACATTTAAAACCAAGTCAATGGAACACCAATGAGAAAATCGAGGCTACTTATAGTATTTTTAAATAGAGCCAAGCTTAGGTCCACTTGAAAGAGTTCCAAAAATTAAAATTGCCCCATAATAATGAGCAGGCTACAGCTTAAAACACATAAATGGTCATTATACATTTTAGTGAAATGTTTTATTCTTCATGAGTACTTCATTTTTACTTTATCCCTAAATGAATTTTCATTTGAAGAATATTGACCAATTCCCTGTGTTTTAAACACAAAGACATGAAAACCTATAAATGAGTATATACATGGCCAAAGTTTTATTTGGCTCTCCATTCAAAGAAAGCAGCGTCGGTGGATATTTAGACATTGTAGTTAAATTCATACTTTTTTTCTTTTTTTCCAGAGGTTTATAAACAAAGTGAAAAAAACGCAGATTTAGCTGCGGAGCACATAGAGAAACCTTTTTAGATTAAAAAACAGCAACAACTATATTTTCTGAAAACCTAAGTACAATCATGCCAGAATCCCACTTACTCATTTTACTTATTCTTCCAAAGCCTTGCCTACATACGTGCTAACCATTTCGGAAGATTAAACCCAGCACCGTGGAGTGGAGTCCATTCGGACTCATAGCGACCCAATAGGACAGAGTAGAATTGCCCCATAGAGTTTCCAAGGAGCGCCTGAGCGGATCCGAGCTGCCGACCCTTTGGTTAGCAGCTGTAGCTCTTAACCACTATGCCACCAAGATTTCCGGAGATTATCATATTAAAAACTCAAGTATCACATGCACAGCTGATGGCTTCTTCCTCATACTTTAATATAGAGCTTGATCAGAAGAACTCTTCATCTGATAATTGCTCTTGAAAATGTAAACAATTTTGAAAATTATCTTCATGCTGACCCTGGTCCTTCTCCAGGAAATCAGGTGGACGGTGAAGGAATATGGAGTTCTTTTGAACAATTGATACCTCAAACAATTTTCAGGAATACAGTGGTTGATGCCTAAATTTAGCTCTCCCCTTAAATAAGAGATATTTAGCAAACAATTAACTTAGAGATTTTTCCTGCATGAGACATTCTCTACTCCTGTTAATAGTACACGTTTAAAATGTATCCTCGAAATAACTGCAAATAAATTTGCCAGAGATTAATTCTTTAACTACCATGAATAAATGCAAGCACTGTTCCTTAATTTATTTCTTAGTATAGGGAATGGAACACTCTTCTACAACATAAAGAGTAAAAATAATTTCTATCTGCATTTAATTTCATTATTGATGGATTTAAATATGTCAGTGCTAACCTCTTCATAAGTACTATGCCACAGAGAAAAAAAAATGGCCAAAGGTAACATTCTTTCTGATTTTTTTTTACCTTGCATTTAAAAGAAATGACTTTGGTGGTTTCCATCTAAGTTTATAAATCCCCAAAACTAAATATAACTGATGTTCTGTTTAATATTGTGTCAGGAAATTAAATGTGGATAGCTTAAAATACAGGTAAAAATTGGCCTGTGTAAGTTTTCTTTAATTGATAAAGAATTGAAAAATAAATAAGTTTGTTCTGGGAAGTAAAACACCTTGGGAATAAATCCAGAAAAATCATGGTTTTATATTTTTAACGATCTGTATTCCAAATAGGGCATAAAAATAAAAAGAAACCAAAAATAATCAAATTAACAATTTTTTTTAGGTTTGTATGTATTTTATCAATACATACAATTTTATGTTTTTATAAAAACTACAGAAATATTAGGTATTGGATTAGCATCCCCTTGAAAACACTGATAGATTATATTTAAATAAAAGGTGCATTAAAATTATTCCATTTTAAAATTAGAATGACAGAACTTACAAATCCAAAATCCTAATATCAGTAAAATAAAAAATCAAAGTAAAAATATATAATAGTATTTTAATACACTATACTTTGCAACTAATCTGGTTCATATAAACTTAAGTAAATCAATGTAAAATCTGCTAATTTATTCATCTTTGAAAACTTTTAGATAGTTACAATATTATTCACATTTTAACCATTGGTTTCTCTGCATTTTAAACTTCATGTTACTGAGGTACAATAGATTTTACTGGATAAGTTAAACTTCTTAAAACCATCACCTAGTAACTCTGATTTATAAGTAAAGATAGCCAACCCAATACACCAGATTAAACAGGGCAAAAGCTGTTGGGAAAAATATTCGAGAATAGGAGTCAATTTTGGCAATGCGGATGTGTATCCTTCCTTCCCTCCAAGATCCTGTTCTGCAGTCTTCAAAGCAACAGAAGAAGCTGGCACAATCTTTGCCCTCCAGACACTGATAACCGTAGTCATCTTCTCCTTGTGGCAGAGAAATGCTACTCATTGGAATCAGGGTGGATCCAGGATGGAGACCAGAGGGCACCTAAGTAAAATAAATAATGAGTTTTTGAGGAAAAAAACATATCATAAAGACAGATCAATTTGTCTCCTTAAGGCAAACTCTAGGAGACTGGCATACAATAAAAATAATCTTGCTTTCCAAAAATCAAGTATTATTTTCAATTCTAGTGTTTTTTAGCATATAATTTACTTGTGACACATAACTTAATATCTTTCACATTCCACAGAATATATAGAAAAGAAACACACCCCAAAAATGTATATTTTCTAACTTAAGCCGATCCATCAAAATATTGTCAACCATAAATCTAGTTCTGAATAATAATAAACTGTATACTTCCATGACATTTTACACTAATTTACAATGCTATAAAGATCCCTCTTTATTTGCCATTATATGTTATGTTGTGTACTTATTTTGTAATAATGAGAACAAATACCAAGAAAGCATTTTGATAAAGCAGAAAAGCTTTGAGCAGCTGTGTGAATGGATATGAAACATGGGCTTTGTAGTAGTGGAGAGGTATACCAAAAAACCAAACCCACTGCCATTGAGTCGATTCCAACTCATAGCGACCCTATAGGACAGAGTAGAACTGCCCCATAGAGTTTCCAAGGAGGGCCTGGCGGATTTGAACTGCTGGCCTCTTGGTTAGCAGCCGTAGCACTTAACCACTATGCCACCAGGGTTTCCTGGATAGGTATAAGTCACCTTATTTGGGAGAGAGAATGTGTAAAAGTTAAAAATTCTGATTTGGGAGCAATTGGTGTTCAAAATTTTGCTTATTCTACCAAAGTAGCTTTGCTTATTGCTGGAATTGTTTTCACTCCTACTTTTTGTGGTACTTGTGATGAATAAATTTCATAATATGCAAAATGTTTTGTACTCCATCTCAATAGTAAGACTAGGTATTATTATTAAGATTAGTTAGAATCCATCAGCTGCTCTTTGGAAGCCCTATGGGGCAGTTCTACTCTGTTCTATAGGGTTGCTCGAGTCAGAATCAACTTGACGGCAACGGGTTTGGTTTTTCTTTTTTTTTTTTTATTAATATCAAATTCACTTTTTATACCAGTTTCTGATTAATACTATAAAAATAAATTTTTAAATTATTATTAAAGAGTTGAAGAAAGAATACTACAGGGCAGTAAAGCAATCACCATGGAGTCAGACAGGCCACAATTCTAACTCTGCCCAGAAATGTGACTTTTCTGCCTCCACTGCTCCACAACAGTCACAACACCATAGACTGATGATTAAATGAGATGTTGCAAAAAGGGCTTACCAAAATATTTGAAACATAGTAAGTACTCAGATATAGGTACGTAATATTTATAGTTTTTATTATTACCATTATTACTGTTAATTTCTGAAAAGGCTATATCATAATTGGCTACAAGAAAAGCACTAAAACAAACGACTGTAATAACAACAAATGAGATCTCATCAAAAATGTTACAGGAAAGAAAACGTTAATGAACCCTTGAAAAAAATGACAAAATAGGAATGAAGACTGTAGGCTTTAGTGATTTTTCACCTTTCAAAACTCCTACATATGTCAGGGATAATTTTAAGATGTGAATCTTACTAACGTATTATCATCAGCGATTTTATTATCTAAATGCGAAATACAATATTGAGATTATGAAGCTTGTTTTCACTTGGCCCGAAATCCTTTCTCTTTAAAATGCTTACAAAATTTTTTTCACCTACATTTTAAAATGAATACATTCCAAAGCCATGAAAACTAAACATTTTGTGAAAAATAATTTCTAAAACCATTAAACAAAAAACATAAGATTTTTTTTAATTTGAACCTATATTGAATCTGAACCACTAACTATTCAAAATTCAGTAGATGCAAAAGGTAGTAAATAATCCCATTTAATGTTATTTTTAAAAGATAAAAGCATCTTGTAGGTCAAAAACCCATATTAGGAACAAAATGTGCAGCCTGAAGATAAGCAACAATGCCCCAAATTTGCCTACACTTGCCTAGACAATCGTAAAACACAGAGGCAATGTATTATTAAATGTTAATAACGTATCTTTCAGGATGACATTTGGGAATACTTGACTAGACTATTTCCTAAATTTTAGTGGAGCGATAAAATTATGTTAAAAATAAGACAAATTGGTATTTATTTCCTTGTCGCTTAATACTTTAAAGACATATGTTCAAATGCTAATCAGAGTGAAAAATGATTAAAATACAAGTTTGTTAGTTTGACCATTTCAAGATTATGTGGCATAAAACACACTCTGCATATTTCTCAGCACGGCCATACACATTGGGGTTTTTCAGATATCAATTGTACTTGAGAGGGAAGATTACCCATTAAAGCACACAAATTTGGTGAAAACCTGCATATTGTTCAGTTTATAACGAGGCTAATCTTTGGTGGTCAATATCACAAAAGGTTTATATTACAGCAATACTTTAAATTGACAGGTTTCCAGTAAACTAAACAGCATCTCCCCCCCGCCCCAAAAAAGATAAACACAAGGTCATAAATTGAAAGCAATTGTATTTCAATGAATGATTGAAGTGAAGAGAAATGGGCTTTATATGTGGTAACATAAAAACAGTCAAAGGCTGACAATGAAATAAAATATTGGCTGACACAGTGACTTAAAAACTGAAAACCCCTGGAAGATTGATCGGAAGAATATATACATTCCACGTCTTATCTGAAGTGCAGCCTATGCTATATAAGCTACGTGCATCTTGAAACTTCTCAAACACTGAAATAAACAAATAAATAAACCACTTTTGTGACATAAAATAACAACATAATTGAATAGGATGTACTGTAAATGACTTAATTTTGAGAATACACTATTTGTTACTTAAACAAGTCCCTAAGAATATAGCTACATGTACCATTTTGAGAAATTGATCCCATTCTTACTATCAAAGGTGTGTATGTGTGTGTGGTTATATATTAAATATTGTATTACTTACATGTTACTAGTGCAGTTAAACATATAGTTAAGGATGTGATTAAAATATATTTTAAACAACAAGATATATACTAATGTCAAATAATTATTAAATAGAAAATAAATGTTTTGTGTACAAATAATATCTTTATGTGGATATATTTACATAATTACAATTTATACTTCATACTAATATCACTAATGTTACCAAATATTAGTAATAAAATAACAAATACAATTAGGTGATGCTGACTCGACGGCACTGGGTTATTAATATTAGAATATTGACTAATATTACTAGTATCGATTTCCCATTTAAAACATTGCAATGAGAATGTCAGCCTAAGCACAAGTGTTCTTTTTTTCTTTACCCTATTTCAAAAATCCTTGCTAAATATCAGTAAGAATGTTTAAAAATTACAAAACCTATATGTGTCAAAAAAAAAAAAAAGACCTGGAGTGTATCTTGGGAATGGGATTCTGTCAATTAGCATGTCAGAGCTTTGATGATTTTCTGAAACACAGAGAATAAATGGAAAAATGCCAAAGGATAAAATGTTGTTGTTAGATGCATTTGAGTTGGTTCCAACTCATAGTAACCCTGTGTACAATAGAACAAACACTGCTCCATCCTGTACCACCCTCACAATCACTGCTATGTTGGAGCCCGTTGTTGCAGCCACTGTGTCATTCTACCTCTTTGAGGGTCATTATGAGTTGGAATCGACTTGATGGCAACAGGTTTGTTTTTTGTTTTTTTCCTACTTCACCAAGCATGATGTCCTTCACTGGGGACTAGTCCCTCCTGATAACATGTCCAAAGTATGTAAGGTGCAGTTTCACCATCCTAGCTTCTCAGGAGTATTCTGGCTGTACTTCTTCCAAGACAGATTTGTTCATTTTTCTGGTAGTCAGTGGTGTATTCAATATTCTTACCAATGCCATAACTCAAAGGCATCAATTCTTCTTCAGTCTTCCTTATTCATTGTCCAGCTTTTGCATACATACAAGGCAATCGAAAACACCATGGCGGGTTTAGGTGCACCTCAGTCCTTAAAGTGACATCTTTGCTTTTTAACACCTTAAAGAAGTCTTTTGCAGCAGATTTGCCCAATGCAATACTGCGCTTGATTTTTTTTTTTTTAATTGTGCTTTTGGTTAAAGTTTACAGCTCAAGTTAATTTCTCATTCAAAAATTTATTCACATATTGTTTTGTGACACTGTTTGCAATCCCCACAATGTGACACTATGAGGGTGGTTAAGGTTCCTCATGTTGGTATTATTGTCCTAGTAAAGCCCTCATTATGCTCCTCGTTTCTGCCCGAGTTCCCTGTGTCTTTGTCTAGTTCCTGTCCCTTACTGCCTTCACGTCTTGCTTTTGGACAGAAGCTGCTCATTTGGTCATGTATATTTGATTGAACTAAGAAGCACGTTCTTCACATGTGTTATTTTTGTTTTATAGGCCTGTCTAATCTTTGTCTGAAAAGTGGGCTTTGGGAGTGGTTTCAGTTCTCAGTTAGCAAAGTGTCCAGGGGCCATAGCTTCGGGGGTTCCTCCAGTCTCTTTCAGACCAGTAAAAAAAAAAAATGTGTTTTTTTTTTTAATGGATTTGAATTCTGTTCCACATTTTCCTCCCTTCCCTTCATTTGATTTCTTGACTGCTGCTTCCATGGGCATTGATAGTGGATCCAAATAAAATGAAATTCTTGACAACTTCAATATTTTCTCTGTTCATCGTGATGTTGCTTTTTTGTCCAGTTGTGAAGATTTTTGTTTTCTTCATGTTGAGGTGTAATCCATACTAAAGCCTGTAGTCTTTGATCTTCATCCGTAAGTGCTTAAAGTCCTCTTCTCTTTCAGCAAGTAAGGTTGTGTCATCTGCATATTGCAGGTTGTTAATGAGTCTTCCTCCAATCCTGATTCTGCACTCTTCTTCATGTAATTCAGCTTCTTGGATTATTTGTTCTGCAAAAAGATGAAGTAGGCCAAAGGAAGCCACAGCTCAGAAAAGGGTCAGGAAATGGGAACATGAGTGTGGGATCTGTTCTTCTGTCAAAGCACCAGAGAAGCTTACTCTGAGGTAGGAAGAATGGTAATTTTAAATAAGATACAAAACATAAAAAATAAAAAACCATTGCCATCAAGTCAATTCTGACTCATAGCAACCCTATAGTGCAGGGTAGCACTGCCCCATAGAGTTTCCAAGGAGCGCCTGGTGGATTCAAACTCCTGACCTTTTGTTTATTAGCTGTAGCACTTAACCACTACGCTACCAAAAAAAAAAAAAGGTTTGTATTTATTAAATATCTATCTCCAGAAGAGCTGCATCAGTTGGAACTACTACTTATCTACTGTGCATCCAGGTTAGTTTTTACTCATGGTTAGAACGCTATAATTTCTCAAAAGAAAACTCACACCCCACTCAGATCGTGAGTGTGATTAAGGCTCCTCATGTTGGTATTAATGTCCTAGTAAGGCCTTCATCATCCTATTATTTGGAGTGTATGTGCGAATGTTTGGAAGCAATCTGACCACATGCTTTCCATACACACACGAAAGTGAAATCTGACAGTCGCACTGTTCAACAGTTACACACTGAGCTTGTAAGATCTATTGGGGAGCAATCACCAAGGACTTTCAAGGTAAACCAGAAAAGCAAAAGAAAAAAGGGAAAATGAACAGCTAGAATTATTGACCCTGTTAACTTGGGAAACATGAAACATCAATCAGGGAACGTTAAACATTCTAATTAGGCTACTGGGAAATACTTGAGAAATGTTTGCATTTGTTTAAGAAAAAAAAGACAGTGAATGATTAAAAAACAAGAGTTCTCAGAAATTTAAATAATGTGTGCAAATTTTTAAATTAAAAAAAATTAAAATAAAACCTTGAGGAAATTTTCCACAGAAACAGAGAAAAAAAATGCCTGCATGAAAAATATGACAAAAATAAAAGCTGGAATACATAGAATATAAATCTAGTAGATATTAAAAAAATCTAATAAGAATTTTAGAGGAGAAAGTAGAAAACAATGAGAACGAAGAATGAAGAAAATCCTCAGAATTAAAGAATAAAACCAAAACCCATTGCCATGGAGTCAATTCTGACTCGTAGCAACCCTATAGGAGACAGTAGAACTGCCCTATAGAGTTTCCAAGGAGAGCCTGGTAGATTCGAACTGCTAACCTTTTGGGTAGCAGCCATAGCACTTAACCACTACATCACCAGGGTTTCTGAATTGAAGGGTAGGTGTATTAAATAACAAGGAAATAAATGAGGGCAAAAAACAGAAGGTATACTGATCCCTAAAAAATTTTGTACACCATGGGGTAACAGAGGATGCTGAAAAGTTTTAGGTAAGAAAAGAAAAAGGTTAATGTACAAAGAATAATGATCAGTTTTGCACTAGAAATAGCCAGAATGAATCAAGAAATAGAGATTTAAATGTATTATTAAAATTTTTTATATATAATAATTAAAGAGTAAAATAAAATATTGAAAAGGAAAATAGTAAGGAGAAAAAAAGAGAGCTCATTTTTCCATCTTTCATCCAAAGAGTTAATAGATACTTTCAAATTAGGTGCTCCTGTAATTAGATGTATAATGGAAATAACCATCAGAGAAAAGAAGAAACAGAAATGGTTAAAACGTGGGATTGGGACCAAGAGTAGTGGGCGGGGGAAGATATTGCTTTTCTTTTGTTCATTTAAATATCGTTTTATTAGCTTGTTTCAACTATGTGCATCTATTACTACTAAAATTAGTTAGGTGTTTGCTTTGTTGTCATTTTTTAAATGACAGTTCTACTGAATGCATACAAAGCTCCCTTTCAGCTATGGTATTTTGTACAAAGAGAAATATGAAGGAATAATATTTGGAAGCCAAGGTGGAATGGTAGATATTGCTTGTGTTATCTATATACATCCAGAGCAATGTCATGTGACCATTGTCACAATTGATATTAAATGGTTATTCTATCTATTGAGAACATTCCATCATCCACTGACTCTTTACAATTACTTAAGTAACCTTGCTATCTTTCACATTCCACCAATATCACATAATCCCTCCTGGGAGCTTCGCCAGATACTATTACAGAAAAGAAGCTTTATAATTTTTGAAACTGTGTATTAGTACAGCTTTTCATGAGTCAGAATCAACTCCATGGCAACTAACAACAATAAGTATGCTGAAAAGTATATGAATGTTTATTCATATAGCTATGTACTAGCTAAAAATAAGATCTTTTCATACAGAGAAAGGGAGGTGAGATGTGGCAAAGAAAAATTCCGTCACACATCATGGCCATGCTAATGTGTTGGTTCAGGTTCCCAGTAATACATTACTTCTTGAACTATTGCAATAGTCTCCACATTTATCTTCCTGCCTCTCTTGCTATTCAAGCACATACTGTATGACGTTTCCAATTATCATTCAAAAACAGAGATCCAATAAAGTAGGAGGACTTGCATTACCTGACCTCAGAACCTACTATATAGCTACGGTAGCCAAAACAGCCTGGTACTGCTACAACGACAGATACATTGACCAATGGAACAGAATTGAGAACCCAGATGTAAATCCATCCACCTATGGTCACCTGATCTTCAACAAGGGCCCAAAGTCCATCAAATGGGGGAAAAGACAGCCTTTTTAAGAAATGGTGCTGGCAAAGCTGGATGTCCATCTGCAAAAAAATGAAACAGGACCCATACCTCACACCATACACAAAAACTAATTCAAAATGGATCAAAGACTTAAAAATAAAACCAGAAACTATAGTGGTCATAGAAGAAAAAACAGGATCAACACTAGAGGCCCTAATACATGGCATTAACAGAATACAAACAATAACTAACAGTACACAAACTCTGGAATATAAGCTAGATTACTTAAGCTCATCAAAACACTTCACCAAAAGAATAAAAAGAGAACCTACAGACTGGGAAAAAAAATTTTAGCTATTGCAAATCCTACAAAGGTCTAATCTCTAAAATCTACAGGAAAATCCAATACCTCTATGACAAAAAGACAAATAATCCAATTAAAATGGGCAAAGTAAATGAACAGACAGTTCACCAAAGAAGGCATTCAAGTGGGTAACAGACACATGAGGAAATGTTTTCAATCACTAGCCATTAGAGAAATCCAAATCAAAACCCCAGTGAGATACCATCTCACCCAGGAATTAATGGCACTAATCCAAAAAAAAAAAAAAACAGTAAATAACAAATGTTGGAGAGACTGCAGGGGATTGGAACTCTTATGCACTGCTGTTGGGAATGCAAAATGGCACAATCATTTTTGAGAAAAAATATGGTGCTTCCTTAAAAAAAAAAAAGCTAAAAATAGAGAAATGCCATATGATCTACCAATCTCACTCTTAGGAATAGATCCTAGAGAAATAAGAGCCGTCACAGGAATAGACACATGTACATCTGTGTTCATTGCAGCATTGTTTACAATAGAAAAAAGATGGAAACAACCTAGTTGCCCAATAACAGATGAATGGATAAACAAACTATGGTACATACACACAATGCAGTACTTTGCAATGATAAAGAACAATGATGAATCTGCGAAGCATCTCACAAAGTGGATTAACCTGGAGGGCATTATGCTGAGTGAAATAAGTCAATTACAAAAGGACAAATATTGTACGAGACCACTAAAAACCTATGAAAGGGTATACACACAAAAAGAAACAATCTTTGATGGTTACCAGGGCGGGGCGGGGGAAGGTAGGTGTAAGGATGGAAAAACACTAAATAGACAATAGACAAGTGGTAACTTTGGTGAAGGGTAAGACAGTACATAATACTGGGGAAGCCAGCACACCTTGACCAAGGCAAGATCAAAGAAGTTTCATAGACACATCCAAACTCCCTGAGGCACCAAATTACTGGGCTTTTGGGAGCCATGGTCTCAGGGAACACCTAGCTCAACTGGCATAACATAGTTTATTGAAAAAAAAAGTGCTCTACATTCTACTTTGGTGAGTAGTGTCTGGGGTCTTAAAAGCTTGTAAGATACTCCACTGGTCTCACCTCATTGGGAGCAAGGGAGGATGAAGTAAACTAAAGATACAAGGGAAAGATCAGTCCAAAGGACTAATGGACCACAACTATCACAGCTGCCACTAGACTGAGCCCAGCACAACTAGATGATGCCTGGCTACCACCACTGACTGCTCTGACAGGGATCACAATAGAAGGTCCCGTACAGAGCTGGAGAAAAATGTAGAACAAAATTCTAACTCAAAAAGAAAGACCAGAATTACCGGCCTGACAGAAACTAGAGAAATTCTGAGAGTATGGCTCCTGGATACCCTTTTAGCTCGGTAATGAAGTCACTCCTGAGTTTCACCGTTCAGCCAAAGATTAGACAGGCCCATAAGACAAAAGGAGACTAAAGGGCACATAAGCTCAGGGGCAAGGACTAGAGGGCAGGAGGGGACAGGAAATGGTAATAGGGAGCCCAAGGTTGAGAAGAGAGAGTATTGACATGTCATGGGATTGGTAACCAATGTCACAAAACAATTCATGTACTAACTGTTTAATGAGAAGCTAGTTTGTTCTGTAAACCTTCATCTAAAGTACAATAACTAAGAAAAAATAAACCAAAAATAGAGCTCTAAATATGTCATTCTCCTGGAAAACATTCATGTCTTACGAGTGCTAACAGGGCAAAATGCAAATTTCTTAGTATGACACTGGAGGCTTTGTCCAGCTTGACCACAAACCACCTTTGTATCCTTGACCTAGATTACTTTCTTTCCTATCCTCTAGACCAGCGCTAGTCAGTAGCACTTTCCATGGTTAGGGAAAAGTTCTATATCTGTGCTATCAAAATGGTAGCCAATAGTCATATGTGATTATCAAGCACTTGAAATGTGAATAGTGCTACTAAGATACTGAACTTCAAATATTGTTTAATTTTAAATAATTAAAATTAACACAGCCACATGTGGCTAGTGTCTACAGTATTGTACAGCAGAGCTCAAATCTCACATTTAAGCCTCAACTCTGCTTAAATGATCTCCTCTTATTTAAATATTCTAATTTGTTCCCCTGAGAACTTCAACTTATCTTAAAATAAATACTTCAAATATGTCACAATTTCTCTGAAATTTTCTCTACCAAAATTCCTTTGGAAGAATGAGTTTACATACTATTTCAATTAATTATTTACACTTGAAATGAATGGCAGTCTCCCTACTCCACCGTGGCCCCTATTGACATAATCTTCTTCTCAATACTATGTGCCTATTAATCTGTATTGCACAGACCACATCAACTGTTGTCTCAACACTGTCTCAGATGCAAGGCATAGGCTACAAGGGTTAGGCTTTGTGGTACTTCTTTCTATTTCAATGAGAACATCTCCTTTAAAAATACATATTTCATGTTTTATAAAATAAAAATATTTTATAGTTTATTTAAAGTTTATAATGTCATCATGATAAACATAGAAAATATTGAAGTTGTAAAAGATTTCATTTTACTTGGATCAATAATCAATGCCCATGGAAGTCAAGAAATCAAAGGACACATCGTGTTGGACCAATCTGCTGCAAAAGACCTCTTTAAAGCATTAAAAAGCAAAGATGTCACTTTAAGGACGAAGGTGTCCCTGACCCAAGCCATAGCATTTTCAATCAACTCATATGCATGTGAAAGCTAGACAATGAATAAAGAAGACCAAAGAAGAACTGATGCCTTTCAATTCCAGTATTGGTGAAGAATACCAAACATGCCATGGACTGCCAGAAGAATGAACAAATCTGTCTTGGGAGAAGTGTAGCCAGAAGTGCAGCTCCTTAGAAGTGAGTGTGGTAAGACTTCATCTCATATATTTTGGACATGTTATAAGGAGAGATCAATCTCTGGAGAAGGACATCATGCTTTGTAAAGTGGAGGGTCAGCAAAAAAGAGGGAGACCCTCAGCAAAATGGATTAACAAAGTGGCCGCAACAACGGGCTCAAGCATGACAACAATTGTGAGGATGGAACAGGACCAGGCAATGTTTCATTTTGTTGTACATAGAGGTGCTATGAGTTGGAAACAACTCAGTGGCACCTAACAACAACAACAGCAATGTCTTTGTCCGCAATCAGACTAAAAGTTTCTTGAAACAGAGAACACATTCTACTTTGTGCCCAACATATCTTACCCATGGTTGATGAAATAAGTTTCATTTTAACCAAATCAATAGCTTACAAATAAGTAAATACTACACTCAAATGGGTATAGCAAATTCCCTGATTTGGAAATGGCATCACTTTATGAGATTCCTGATCACCTGTAGGCTGAGCATTCAAATTTCATTGTAAACTACACTTTAGTTGGCAACAACTGGTTCACTATTTTTTTAAAAAACAAATATTGATAACACACCTGAATCATATTTATAATGAAAGGAAATAAAAACACAACATATGATGGATGGTAATGTAGACCTTATCAAAATATCATTGATTTTCACAAAGAAAGAAAGAAAAAGCAAGAGAGGTAGAGAAGGAAGGAAAGAAAAAAAGAAGGAAGGAGGGAAAGAAGGAAGGAAAGAAGGAGAAAGAGAAGGAAAGAAAGAAGGGGAGAGAGAAAGAAAGAAGGGTAAAGACAGAGAGAGAAGGAAGGAAAGAAGGAAGGGAGGAGAGAGAGACAGAAAGAAAGGAGGGGGAAAAGGGGGATGAAGAAGAGGTAAAGGGAGGTTAGGAGGGGGAGGAGAGGGGAGGGAGGAAAAGGCTCTACATTCCATGTGGAGAGTAAAGTAGAAAACAGCTTTATTAATTTGGGTTTTTCTTAGAAGTTTTATTGAAGCTGAAAATCAACTGTGTTCAAATGTCATCTGTCCTTGAAAAAAATGAATCAGGTGATTCTAGGACTCTCAGTTAAGCCGAGTGACATCAAGAAGAGAATTTTAGTTATGCTTAATAGCAGACATGCTGAACTTTCTGTGACTCTAGCCAAGGTCTTTGCTCCTGGCCTGACTTTTGCTATAAATAATTTAGAGAAAAATAGGGAAATGCTAGTTTTTAAACTACTCAGAGTTTTGAGCATATAAAGGAAAATGGGCAGTCTCTTCACTAAATGATGCTGGCAAAACTGAATAACCACATGTAGAAAAATGAAACATACCATATAAAAAACTAACTCAAAATGGATCAAGGAACTAAACGTTAAAGGTAAAACCATAAATTTCTTGGAAAAAACATAGGAGCAAAACTATGGGACATAGGTTTTTTTTTTTTTTTTTTAATAATAGATTATCAAACACAACTACAAATGCAAGAGCAGCAGAAGACAAAATAGACAACAAAATAGGGACCTCATAAAAATTAAATACTTATGCTCAGCAAAAGACTTCATCAAAAGAGTAAAAGGACAATCTACAGACTGGGAAAAAATCTTCAGGAAAGACATATCTGATAAGAGCCTAATCTCTAAAATACACAAAAACTTTAACAACTCACCAAAAAAAAAAAAAAAAAAGATAATCCAATTTAAAAGTGGGCAAAGGACATGAACAGACACTTCACCAAAGAGGACATTCAAGTGTGCAAAAAACACATGAAAAGATGTTCATGATCATCAGCCATTGCTGTTAGGTACTGTTCAGTTGGTTCCCACACATAGGGACTCTATGTACAACAGAACGAGACTCTGCCTGGTTCTGCACCTTCAGCACAATTGTTACTATGTTTGAGCCCACTGTTGTTTCACTATTCATAAGGTTTTTACTGGTCTTTTTTTTTAAGAGGTAGATCACCAGGTCCTTCTTCCTAATCTGTCTTAGTCTGGAAGCTCCAGTGAAAACTGTCCACCATTGGTGAATTTGTTGGTATTTGAAATACCAGTGGCATAGCTTCTGGCATCACAGCAACATGCAAGCCGCCACAGTAGGACAAACTGGCAGACGAGCATTAGCCTGTAAAACAAAAACCAAACCCATTGTCGTCGAGTCAGTTCCAACTCATAGCAACACTGTAGGACAGAATAGAACTGTCTCATAGGGTTTCCAAGGAGTGGATGGTGGATGTGAACTGCTGACCTTTTGGTCAGCAGCTGAGCTCTTAACCACTGCACCACCATGGCTTCATTAGTGAGCCATTAGTGAGATGCAAATCAAAACTACTCTGAATATTATCTCACCCCTGCTAAAATGGTACTGATCAAAAACAGAAAACAACAAATGGTGGCAAGGATGTGAGGAGATTGAAACTCTTATCCACTACTGGTGAGACTGTAAAATGGTACAAAAACTATGGAAAACAGCATGGTGCTTCCTCAAAAAACTAAAAGTATAACTACCTTATGATGTCACAATCCCACTCATAGGTATATACCTTAGAGACCTAATAGAAGCGACACAAACAGACATGCACATCTATGTTATTGCAATACTAGTCACAATAGCAAAAAGGTGGAAACAACCTACGTGTCCATCAATGGATGAATGAATAAACAAAATGTGGTACATACATACAATGGAATACTAACCTTTTGCCATCGAGTCAAGTTCAACTCATAGCAACCCTACAGCAACAATGGAATACTACTCAGACATTAAGAATAATGATGAGTCCTTGAAACACAACATGGATGAATCTGGAGGACATTATACTGAGTGAAATAAGCCAATCACCAAACCCAAATTCATTGCCATCAAGTTAATTCCAACTCATAGGAACCCTATAGAGCAGAACAGAACTGCCCCATAGGGCTTCCAAGGCTGTAAATCTTTATGGAAGCAGACTGCCACATCTTTCTCCTGCGGAAGTGGTTGGTGGATTCGAACAGCTGACATTTTGATTCACAGTCAAGTGCTTAATCTCTGTGTCACCAGTGCTCCTAAGTCCATTACAAAAGCACAAACATTGTATGAGCTCATTTTTTTAAAAAAGACCAGAATAGATATGCATAAAGAATCCAACATTCATTGGTGGTAACCAGGGATGGGAGTAGGTGGGAGGAAGAATCACTTTTTAGACAGCAGACACTTATTTTTGGTGATGGGAAATGTAACATCAAATGTGACTGAAGTACTCACAACTTGACCACGGTAAATGAACTTACTAAGAAGTACACAAGAAAAAAAGGACTTTTTTGATAAATGCTAAAAAAAAAAAAAAAAATTTTTTTTTTTAAGTCCTAAAATTTTTTTTTTTAAGTCCTAGGACATATACAATTTCATAACAGCAACCAAACAATATATATGTAGTTACATATGCATGTATGTATGTATGCATACGTGTATTGCATATATGTTGTTGTTGTTAGGTGCTGTCTAGTTGGTTCTGACTCATAGTGACCCTATGTACAACAGAATGAAACACTGCCCAGTCCTGTGCCACCCTCAAAATTGTTGCTATGTTTGAGCCCATTGTTGCAGCTACTATATCAATACATCTCGTTGAGGATCTCTCTCTTTTTTTGCTGACCCTCTACTTTACCAAGCATGATGTCCTTCTCCAGGGACTGGTCCCTGCTAATAACAGTACAAAGTATGTGAAACGAAGTCTCGCCATCCTGGCTTCTATGGAGCATTCTGATGGCACTTCTTCCAAGACAGATTTGTTCTTTCTTCTGGCAGTTCATGCTATATTCAATATTCTTCGACAATACCATAATTCAAATACTGGGCACACTTTTTAAGCCTTTGATATTACTTTGAGATTATTATCATTACCATTATAAAAATAAAATAATCATGTAATGCTTAAGTATATTAGAATCAATAGGATCAATTCTAATATATTAATTTAATGCTATATAATTTAAAGCAGGTATATAATTGAGAAGGAGGAATAAGGGAGTGAAAATATACAAACAGCAGAAAAAACTTTATAGTTTATGACTTTCAAAAGTAGCTGGGTATTAACAATAATGTGAGATTTTTTTCTCTCAAAAGTTAATTTTGAGAGCTACCCTTAATGGGTTTGTTTTACCCATTGTCAGATGTACAGATAATAACACAAAAATAGAATCACAGTGAGATTTTAGTTAGCATTTTAGGTACAAAGAATCTATCACTTGTGGAAAATTTCACAGCAAAAGAAACCACTCTTTTTCAAGGACCATTCAATCATCTTTTCTAAGCAATAATATAAATGCATTTTCCTTGGTGGTCAATGTAAAGTACTCCAGTTTGACCCCAATTTTATTCATCTGTTGCCTTGGCATTTTAAGCATCCATATAATTCTAATTATTATTATTATTATCCTGGAACTACGGTGGCCCAGTGGTAAAGAGTTCAGTTGCTAACCAAAAGGCTGGCAGTTTGAATCCAGCAGCCACTTCCTGGAAACCCTATGGGGCAGTTTTATCCTGTCCTATAGAGTCGCTATGAGTTGGAATCCACTCGACAGCAACAGTTTTTTTTTTTTTTTTTGGTTTTGTATTATTCTAGGCAATTATGACATGCATATTCAAACCAGTAACACTAGGTAACTTGGTAGTTAATGAAATAGAAATTGTTTACATACTGAGGCCTTGTTTCTGAGCTTCCTGTCTCTTGTAGTCTTTCCTTTTTTGTTGCTGGTAAAATAATGTAAGGTTCCATATTCCATCAAGGCTGCAAAAACAAAAATAAAACAAACAGAAACAAAGAGATCCATCGCTGTCACATAGGAAACTTTAGGTAAAGACTTCCTGGCTATTGTACTCAGGGTTGTCATAGTCAGAACTGTAGTGATACCTACAGAGAGAAAGAGAAAGAAAAAAAAAAGATGAAAAATAACTGGCAATTTATGAGACCACTTTTATTCTTGCATCTGATTTGGCAATATCATGAGTGGAAATAAACAATGGAAAAAAAAGGATATGATTACTAATGATTTGCAGAAAGGATTACTAGTAACCATAGCTACATTACATACCATGTCCTCTTTGTGTCTCTCTGTAAATTTTAATCATTTAAAACACTTTGGACTACAAAATATCTCCCAATAACCATTATTCCTTTACTCCATAGTAGTAGTAGTAGTAGTTGTTGCTGTTATTCTGACTCCTAGCCACTCCATGTACAACAGAATGAAACATTGCCCAGTCCTGTGCCATACTCACAATCATTGCTGTGTTTGAGCCCATAGTTGCAGCCATTGTGTCAATCCATCTTGTTGTGGGTTGTGATAGTTAATATTATATGTCAAACTGGCTAGGCCATGATTCTCAGTATCATGTAATTATCCTCCATTTTGTGATATAATGTAATCCCCTTCATGATGTGATTTGATTTGATCAGTTGTAAGGGGAGTTTCCCTGAGGGTGTTGCCTATAGCCAATATACATATGGACGTTCTGGGAAAGCTCAATTGCTTGCTCTGGATCCAGTTTCTGGCTTGTCATCATCTGACTTCTGATTCTTTGAATCTTGGGACTTTGGGGCTTGAACCAACAGTCTGTTGCCTGACCTGCCGACTTTGGAATTTGCTGGCTTCTGCAGCCCTGTGAGCCAGCAGCCTTCTGACCTGCTGATTCTGGGTTCGTCAGCCCCTGCAACCATGAGTCAGGACAAACATCCAGTGGACACCTGACACACAGGCTTTGGGACTTGCCAACCTCTACAATCACGTGAGCCATTTCCTTGGGATAAATCTGTGTGTGTGTGTACTTATACATATATATATAAACATATATATATATACACACACACATACATACACATATATACACATACATACATGCATATATATACATATAAAACCCATATATATATACACACATATATATATACATATATATACACACACACTTCACTAGTTTTTTTTTTTTTTTCTCTATAGAACCCAGCCTAGGAAAAGGCTCTTCCTCTTTTTCTCTGACCCTCTGCTTTATCAAGCATAATGTCCATCTTCAGAGACTTGTCCCTACTGAAAACTTGTCTAAAGAGGATTCTGGCTGTACTTCTTCCAAGACAGATTTATTTGCTCTTCTGACAGTCCATGGTATACTTAATATTCTTCACCTACACAATAATTGAAAAACATCAATTCTTCCTTGGTCTTCTTTGTTCAGTGTCCATATTTCCCATGCATATGAGGCAATTGAAAATATCATGGCTTTGGTCAGGCTCAACTTAGTCCTTGAAGTGTCATCTTTGCTTTTTAACACTTTAAAGAGGTCTTTTGTTTTTTTGCAACAGAGTTGCCCAATGCAATATGTTCTTGGATTTTTTGACTACTGCATCTACAAAGTTTAGCTGACATTTGGTTGCCTAGAAAAAGAGATTTATTTGCCAGCTTCCTTTGCAGCTAGGTGTGGCCACATGGCTAAGATCAAGTGGAGGTAATTTAAAGGGGACAAGCAAAGGATAAGTAATGTCTAGAAGATAGCATTAAAGAGACATGAAATGCCCCTCTTTCCTTCTTCCTCATTGCTGCCTGCTGGAATATAATGATTAGATCATCAGAAGCCATCTTGGACCATTAGATGATCTTGGGAATTGAAGTCATGCAAAACGCGGCAAAAGGCTAGAAGGCGTCTGGGTCCCTAACACCAATATCACCCCTGGACTTTTACATGAGAAGTAAATACACTTGTACCTAATTTAAGCTAGAGTGATTAGAGGTTTTCCATTACCTACAACTAAAATCAATCCAAACAACTATAGTGCTTTGTGATATGACGTCTTGAATTTGCTAATCTCAAAGATTAAGTGAAGAATACAGGCAAGGTGATAGCAAGAGGATATTTTTAAAGCATAAAATAAATATTCGTATTTTGAAAAATGCAGCATAAAGAACTGAGATATCACCTCAGAGTCCCAGGATATGCATGCATGCATGTGAACATACACACACACATACACACACAGTTCTATAATCTAAGAGATCTGAGGAAAAGTAAAATTCTTATACAGAGAGTCAAGAAATCTGGAGCCTTCTTCCGCCTCCACTAGTACCGTGAGCATATTATCCTGTCCATAGTTGTTTCCTTACTCACAAGAATAAGGAGAGTAGGTTACACTTACGCCTGTAGTGTTTTTCAAATACAAATGGAGTTATTAGTGTGTAGCACCTTCTAAGAGTTGAAGAGTTAAGGTGAGAGAGAAATGTTCACCATGACCTGTGTGAACATCTTTGAAGTTGTCTCCCCGTTGCCTTTCTCGTGGTTGTTCTATCTGTTAATCTTAGGTCCTCTAACTCACAGCTGCTAATGTGATAACCCTTCTCACCTAATCTGCCATAATTTTTATTCTTTGCCCTACCACATATGGCCCCATGAGTAGATTTGTTTACGTTCTCAAAAGTTCTAAATAGATTGCCAAATCCTTCTTAATTTGATCAATATTTTTAGAGTGGTAACATCTGCAATGGATAAAATGGGAAGCGGCTGCTTCAACAGAGTCTCTTTTATATGGTGACGTTCTCTGTTTTCCTTATGTCTCCATTGAAATATGCCCTAACAATTCCTCTGACACACATGTCATTTTACTTCCATAATTATTTAGGGTAAAAAAAAAAAAAATAAAGATGACGTAGTTGAGATGGGTTTTGAGTAACAGAGGCAAACAGGTTCAATCTATAACTCCTTCGCCTATTAGTTGCGTAACTTTAGAAAAGTTTCTGAACTCCTCTTTATCATTCATCTGAACAATAGGTAAAGTATGTGCCTATTGTGTGTGTTGGGTGCCGGTGAGTCAATTGTGGCTCATACAAACCCATGCGACAGAGTAGAAATGCTTTTTGAGTTTTTTTGGCTGTAATCTTTATGGAAGCAGATGACAAGGCCTTTCTCCCACAGAGCTACTGGGTAGGTCAGGGCTGCCACACTTTGGTTAGCAGCCAAGCACTTAAGCGTTTGTACCACCAGGGCTCCTTGGGTACAGTATACAAATATACATATTTGTACATATACAAATAAATACAAAAGATATTTAATTTACTTATTTGTATCTTCTTAAAGTGGAAACAGATTAAATATAAGCATCTTAAAAATATGATTTTCCTTCTAAACACTGCTTTAGATGCATCCCACAGATATTTACATACTGAGTTTTTATTAAAATTCAATTTGAAACATTTTCTAACTTCCCCTTTGGTATTTCCTTTGACCTGTGAGTTATGTAAAAGATCATTTTTGTTATTTCCAAATATATGAAGATTTTACAAGTTATCTTATTAATAATTTTTAAGTTACTTCAAGTTTGCTCAGAGATCATACTCTGGAAAATTTCAGCCCTTTGACTTGTGTTGAGATTTGTTCTGGGTCCTAGCATATGATCTATCTTGGTTAATGTTCCATATACATCTGACAAAAAAAAGTGTATTCTGCAGTTGAGTGTTATTGTTTTTAGTTGTCACCGAGTCAATCCTGACTCATGGCTACTCCATGTGTTCTGAGTAAAACAGCTCCATAGGGCTTTAAAAGCTGTGACCTTTCAGAGTCAGATATTCAGGCCTGCCTTTCGAAATGCTTCTGTGTGGGTTTGAACAACCAACCTTTCAGTTAGCAGTTGAGCACTTAACCATTTATTAATCAGGTCAAGTACTTGATAGAAAGAAATTTTTTTTTTTTTTTTACTACACCCTAATTGACTGGTGTAGTTCTTACTCTCAGTGAACAAGAGAGGAATGTTAAAAATGTCTAGAATTACAGATTTCTCTATTTTTTCCTTATTCTCAACAGTTTTGGCTCCAAAACTTGAAGCCAAAACTGTATTTAAAATTATCACAGTGTTTAACTTCAAAAGAGTATAGTGGATCGCCTACTAAAATATTTCAGAGTTCATGATAGTAGAAAAACATTTGGGACATTAAGAGGATCCATTACTATTTCCTCCATGGCTCCCCCTCTTCAAGATCCTACAACAGCTCCCTATCACGTTTGGAATAAAATCCAAAGGCGATACACAAACCTAAAACCCTGTGGTCATCAAGTCAATTCCTACTCACAGCGACCGATAGGACGGAGTATAACTACCCCATAGAGTTTCCAAGGAACAGTTGGTGGATTTGAGCTGCTGATTCCAACTCATAGCAACCCTATAAGACAGAGTAGAACTGCCCCATAGAGTTTCCAAGGACTGGTAGGTGGATTCGAACTGCCAACCTTTTGGTTAGCAGCCGAGCTCTTAACCATTGAATCACCAGGGCTCCAAAGGCAACATACCAAAAAACAAAAACCCGTTGCCGTAGAGTCAATTTTGACTTAAAGTGACCCTATAGGACAGAGTAGAACTGCCCCATATGGTTTCCAAGGACTGCCTGGTGGATTCGAACTGCTGACCTTTTGGTTAGCAGCTGTAGCTCTTAACCAGAATGCTTCCAGGGTTTCCAAAGGTGACAGAATAACCTACAAAGACGTGATGCACCAACTGACCACCTCACAATTTTTACCATTAATTAATTAGCTCTAGCTTGTCTCCTTGTCTAGCTTGTCTTCTTTCTGAAACTCAAGCATGTAAGGAAGATCCAAGTTTAGAACATTTATTTACACTTGCAGTTTCCCCTGCCTGCGCTACCTTTCTTCCAGATATCCACTTGTGGCTTGCTTCTACACTTCATTCAGGTCTCTCTTCAAATGCCACTTCCTCAAAGAGGCCTTCCTGATTTCACAATATAAAATAGCAATCATCATATCTACCCACAACCCATACCATTCTTTAACTGTTTACTTTGCTTTCTCTTCATAACCACTGTTACTCATTGACATTGTATTAAATTCCTTTTATATTTGTATTTTACTTGTACTCTCACAAAAATGTAAGTGCCGTGGATATGAAGAGTTTATATCTTTTGTTTCCTGTTAGCACTATGGTCCCTAGAACACACTGCCTATTAGAAAGAAAGCATTTGATCAATGTTTGCTAAAAAGGAAAGTTGAATAAATGAACTTAGGCTATTGACATTCAATGAATTACATGTGTATGTATGTATGCATGTAAGTATGTATGTATGTGTGTGTGCATACACACATACATAATATTTAAAAAAATTATTGATGCTCTAGGTACAGATAATCTTCTAGTTAGATCTGGCTGCAGCTTATTTTTAAAACTGACTTGCCGGTATCTACCTCAGAATAATGAATTCTTATAGAAACACAGAAATTCCACAATTGGACTTTCTCTTTCATGGCATTCTGCTATGCAGTGAAAATAATTTGTTCAAATTCTCTTTGAAAAAAAAATGGGAATAGTATTTAAAAACAAAACTCAATGTTTGCATCATAGTCACAGCAGCATACTAAGAACCTAAAATAATTTATACACTTTGGAAGAGAAAAGAATTTCAAGTAATTCAATAGGAAACCAAACTTAAGTATGAATGGATTTTGTCCACTAGCAATGTCTATAACTCTGTTTTGATTCCCAAGTGAACTGTATTTCCAAACATAGGGCAGGGTGCCTCAGGCTTTATCCTTGACATTTTTGTGTGATTTCCATTTTGCTGTATTTTATTAAATGGAGTTATTCATCAGCTATCCTAGAAAACACACGAAATCCTCCTTATGGTTGAAAACAGAAACTGCCCCAATTTTCTTTGTTTTTTGAGACACAATTATTAATAGAGTTATTCATGTCTCACACAGACCTTGGGAATGAATCAATTGATAAATAATTTTTCTTTGTATATTAATAACATGAACATAGTTTGTTATTTTCTTTTAAACAAAGGTATAATAATTAGACACTTATATTTTCGTGATTTTAAATATTGAAATAGATTGTTGAAGTAACAGCAAAAGTCTATTATATCAAGTATGAATTACAAATACCTTTTTAATCAATGTCATTGCACAGGGAACTATCAAATAGTCAAAGAAATATTATACACTTTGTAGATTACAGAAACCCAGGAGCTTGTTTCATTCAGCTACCTGCCCTTTGGAACAGGTGACTACTAATTAGCACCATTGTAAGAACGAGGGATTTCAAATGCATACCAGTCAACAAACGCTGCTGCTTAATAGTGATATGGCTGAAAAAAAGGAAAAAAATAGAAAAGTGAATGAAAATACTAATCTAAGTAAAATTCAGGGATTACGTGTGATTTTCATGTATTAATTCTTACAGTGTTCCTATGCTTCCCTTGACCTCAATTAGAAGGAAAAACAAAGAATTTTCTTAAATTTCAAGTTCTTTGTAATTCTATCTCCTATTTGATTTTATATATTCCTTTCAAAACGGTATTGCATTAGAGGTTCTGTTATGTTTTGACTGATTATAGTTTTTTGGAATATTTCTAATATATTCAGCTATAAACTCTTATTGTATTAAAGTGTTTTCAAAACCTTATAATACTATAGCGTAATATCACATGTCATACCCAGTGATGTTCGTGCAGGTACTGCATCTTTATTAATCCAAAAAGACACCCAAGAAAGAACAACCGTCAGAATACATGGAATGTACGTCTGGATAGTAAAATATCCCATCCGTCTGCTCAAGTCAAAAAAAATTGTCATGATAATATAATCCCCTAGGAAAAAAACACAGTATGTTATATTTTGACTATACAATATAGAAAAGTATAGAATCCAATCAAAAGACTTATATTCTCTTTACCAGAGATTGTGTGAGAGATTTCAGTTGAGTTCCGTAACCCTACAAATGCAAATTGATATAATCGCCAGTATTTAGGATCGGCCACTTCTACAGAGGGCTTTTTCCATTTATATTCAATTTCATTTTTAGGGTATCCATCTAGAGCAAAAAAAATTTAAAAATATATTGATTAAAAAGTTCCAAATCTGTTACCATTGCGATATCAGTAACTTTCACCTTCTTCCTCATTTTTTTAAATTATGACATATAGAAAATACTGCATAATATACATATACTTTAAAGAATAATCATATAATGATTAAATAATGAAAATTCATGTAACTCCACTTAAATCCAGAAATAGAACCTTTTTCAGCACCCAGAAAGCTCATGTGACCACCACAATATAGTTCTCCCCCTCCCAACTAGAGGAAACTACTTAATTCTGTGATAAACCTTCCCTCATTTTGTTTGTTTGTTTAATTATTTGCTATGGATTTTTCTATATGCATTTCTGAAAAATATAGTTTAGTTTGTACTGTTTTTAAACTCTATTTGATTTCTGTTTTAGTACATACATTCTTTTGTATCTTACTTCCTTTACTACTAATATTTGTGAAAGTCACCCATGCTGCTGTACCTGGTTGTAGTAAAAATGCTCCATCATAAAAATGTACCAAAATTTATTTGTCCATTTTACTGTAGTAGACATTTTAAATATTTTCTGTTGATAGGGCTACTAGGAGTTGGAATCGACTCGATGGCAATGGGTTTGGTTTGGTTTTTGGTTTTATTACTAATATTATTTTGCATGCCTCCCAAAACACGTACCTGTAAGGGTTTCTCAGGGATATATACTGAGGTACAGAATTGCTGGGTCATGTCTTATATATAATTTCAACCTTATGACATATTGTCAACTTTTTTTTTCTGTCCCACAGGGAATAAACCAATCTATTCTCTTACCAGCCAGAGTGTGAAAGTTCACATGGATCTATATTCTCATCAGAATTTGATATGGATAGTCTTTTTCATATTTACTGGCCCATGAAGTATATTTTATTTTCCTTTTAGATATTAGAAGTTGTATGTATGTGTTTGTGTGTGGTGGGGGTGTACTTCATCTTACCTCATGTATGCAGCCTTTGGTATCCCAGCTTTATGTGGAGATTATCTTCTGTTAGAGTTCCTGCCACCACAAGGCTATCAAAATCATAGCTCAAATTGACCTTGTTAGGCAGACGTTCTCAGGTCACAATTGGTGGTAAACCTTACTTTACTTTCTGGCCACACTTTTTTATACGGGTTTTTATGACTAACAGTCCTTCCTATTTGCAATCAATTTTAATAATATATTTCACCCAAGTTTTAAATTGTTTTCAACAGGAGGGTTGGTCTGCCATATTACAGAAACAATATTTACTAAGAAACTTGCAGTTTTCCAAACCAGTGTATCATTATGCATCAGGGTTCCATTATCAGCCATGCAATCAGTTGTCATATCTGACGATCTGTTTAATAATCTGTTTTCTCTTTCGTTCCCTTCATTTTCTTTTTCTTTCTGTCTAAAGCTCTAGCCACCTCCAGTGTAGTCATAGTATACAGTAGGGTAGGCACAAATAAAAACAGTCATCTAGTTATTTAAGTAGTTATCTAGTTACTTTTGAGTCTAGTGATATTAACTTTTAAAATAGGCAGGCATAATGAAATTTTCCACACTTTTTTTTTGTGAAATACTAGATATAAAAGGTTTAGCACACTAATGGTCCCACAGAGAGTGGCTGAAAACTGTTAGCCATGATTATTATATTTCTAGCAGTGATACTAAGTTGCCTTCACAGGAATAGATTATACATTCTCAATAATGACAATGAAAGCCAAAGAGATGTTACCCCAAGACTGTAAATGGAATCTAGGGGAAAAGACAATAACTGCTGCATCTTCACATATTTGCATATCAACTATTTTTTGTGTTCCTATTAAACAAGCCTGTGATTTGGCTGTTTTGAGAAATTTCTAACATTGAGAATTTAAAATCAGTAAGATATGAGTTCATGAATATAAAAGAATTTTTTTAATGAGACAAAATCATTAAGAAAAGCCAAGAATATCATTAACAAAGAGCAAGAAAAGATATCTAGGAATTCAGTAGTGAAGAGGCAGGGTAATGCTTATGAATATGTATATTACATCCCTGTTATCTAAAAATATTTTATTAAACTGCATAAAATGAAATATAAAATTGTTTCATTAAATATATGTGAAAACACATATATTAGTAAATATAAAAGTAAATAGATGTTGCTATAGAAAGATAATAACTATATCTTTGGGAGAAAATTACTAGATTTTTACAAAACCCAAATTATTTAGCTGCAACCATTTCTCTTCATTTCTTTCTTTCTTTGGAATAAAATAATCTCTGTTTTTACATTGGTGTTTCCAACTTACTAAAATCTTCTCAAATATTTGCTTTTCATGTAGCATATACTCTTCACCAAACCACTTTTTGAAAGATAATAAAGTTAAAGCTTGCCTCCAGGATCATGAATATAATTTGAATTAGCTTTTTATTCACGGGTTGTGTAAAAACACTGAAAAAACTTATCTTCAGTACATCTTTATTTAGACAAAATAATTAAAAGGCACTCAAGGAATCAGCTCAATGGCAATGGGTTTGGGGTTTTTGTTTTGTTTTGGTTTTTGGTAAATAAAACTAAAATTTGCAAAGAATGTTATAATAAAATATATACATTCACCATGAATTTATTGTTAATTTTTAGTTTAAAAAAACAAAAAAATGATATGCAGTTATTTTATCTGAGATAATTGAACACAATTCACACTTCTGAAAATTGTATTTTATCTAATTTATCATTTTTTAAATAAACAAGGTCTGAGGCTAAAATTACATGCTATTATAACATATACAGTCACTTACAACTTGAAAATTCCAGTGGACAGGAATGTTCATCCATAGGAAAGTTATGAAGCTGAAGGTAACATTCTGCATTAATTGTCAATCTGTTTAGATGAAAAAATAACTATTTTAAAAAGAGAAATAATTTCAATCATAAAAAAAACTTTTGCTTAATTTTTAAATAGGAATTTGACCTACAATAATGAACTGCTAGGTATTAGAAAATAATAACTCTAAGGTCTCAGTCTTAAATGGGGATATTGTAATATTCATAAATGAATGTAAAAATTCTAACATTTTTCTCTTCAGCCAACTAAGTTGTCTCTGTACACATTTCAGTGTGATCTGTGTTTACAGTTGAAAATTCATACTTCAACAAACACACACACACATATACAGAGTACAGACTGTACAATGTTTAATAAAGTGATTCTTCTTACTTTATCATGAACATATTTCCATTAAGGGTGACTTTAGTAAGTAAATATGTTCAAGGTAATAAATTAATAAACCTGAATATTATACATCAACCTTCATTTGATCCTTTCTTAGGCATGTTTTACTACACTATTGAAAATCAGAATATCATAAAATTTTATAGCTAGATGGGCTCCTAGAGAATACCTTGGTCAATCTGTTCATGCCATGACCTTTTCTGCTTTATAGGGGAAAAATCAAGGAGCTTTTCTCTCTGCTTTCAGGCCTTTTCACATATTAACTCTGAGCTTAAAAATTTGTTTCTAAAATATTTTACCATTTTCAGATGTTAGTGCATGAATGAAGCTCCCTATTTATATTCAAGAGCTGTGTAGTTAGTATAGAAAATAAATGAATCAGCTACACTTTTTTTTTTTTTAAGCAGCATTACCTTAGGGTATATAGAACTCGTCCATCATTCCAAATTCGAAGCAGACGATTAGGAGTTGTTATCCAATGAGCATCAGATTTTCTTGAGTTTCTGAAGAAAGTGTCAGGAATCCAAATTTTCCCAACCATATTGCTGTTAAGCATAAGCACTTTCATAGTACTATTGAATTTTAAACGACTATCAAACCAGGTTTGGGCAAAAATTATATCTATTGTGTATTCCTAAAGATAAAGAGAGAGTATTAGTAGAACATATTATTAGAACCACTATTTCAGATGTTGTCTTCAGAAGTTTGAATTTTTATATCATAAAGTTCTTATGAGTAAATAATACATTCAGCTTTTTTTTCTTTTTTTGAGGAAAAAAATGCCAGTTTCTTATTCTTTGTTTTGTTTGTAAAATCTAAAATTTCCATTAATCACTGCTTTCCTGTGTGGTTTTATTCTTGTTTAAATAAATTTTAGTCAAGACTTTGTTATATGTAAGATATACAGATTAAATATAAAATAAAATATCTTAATGTGAATCATTATAAAAATTTGGGTAATACTTAAAAAAAATTTTTTTTAATACTTATGTGGTATTAATTCACAAGAAAAATAAATAAATAATATAACGAGTACAAAATCAAGACACAGTTTTGTCCACCAAATTATATAAAGCCTTGACATATTCTTTTATTAGGAAAATTAATGTCAATTATCTATACCCATTGTTTTCAAATGTTTTAAAGCATTCACACACAAAACTTTATTGGGCATTTATAATGTACCAAACACTGTGGTAAAAGTTTTATATATATCATGTCACTAATGGTTAATATAACCTTATGAAATATATACCTTTTTTTCCAAAGTGTTTATCAAGCAACTGAGAAACAAGTAATTGTCCTAACACCACAAAATAAGCGGCTGATATGGAAACTGAACGATGCCAGGCTGAATCCTGAGTCCAAGTCCACAACAACTGCAGATAATGATAGTCGTAGGGACACGTGATAAGTACCAAGATTGGACCAAAGGTTCTTTCTATGTTCAGCAAGTGACTGTACATAGAAAATTGTTTGGTTATGGGAATATCCTTAGGACTGGGCGATTAGGTATTATCTACCTTTGTATGCTAACAAAATGCCTGTCATACGATAAGCATGAAAATGCCCTTGACAAAATTAATGAATAAGAATGCAGAGGTAATCAATGCTGTGAGAGAGTAGGTAGAAAAACATATGTGTGTGTATGCGTCTACATGTGCATATGTATTACGTTGACAATAAAACAGAAAAAAGTAAACTGTGGTGAGAGAGATTGATTATTTGCTCTAGATATGACAGTAACAAAAAATTGTTAGTTTACATGGAAGGAAATATCTAAGAAATGGAAGTATAGTTAGGAGTTTGACTAAGAATGAAGAATAGAAGAAATTCCGGGAGCATAAATTAACAGATAAGGAGTCACCTTATTAATAGAAAAGTTGGATGAAACTCTAGTTTTTTGGCGTAATATTTATAATTGTTTGATAGGAATATAGAGAGTAAATTGAGAGGGGGAAACCTCATTTTATTTATTTTGGATGGATAATGCTGCAAGGGATAAAGCTCATACTGATTAATAATTATTTAAAACCCAACTGTCTTAGGCTGGATTCTCTAGAAAAGCAAAACCAGTGAAGTATATATATATAGGGAGAGAAAGGGAGATTTATATCAAGTAAATGGCTCACGCTGTTGTAGAGGCTGAAATGTCCCAAGTCCATGGGTCAGGCTGGAGGCTTCTCCTAACTCATGTAGTTGCAGGGGCTGGCAAACTCAAGATCTGTAGGTCAAACAGCAGGTCTCTGGCTCACAGGCTGTGAAAGCCGACAAATCCCAAGATTGGCAGGAAAGGTGGCAGACTGCTCGCTCACAGGCTGCAAAAGGCTGATGAATCCCAGGACTGGCAGGTAAGAGAAGCAGGCCAGTGGCTCAGAGGCTGGGGAAAGCTGATGAATCCCAAGATCAGCAGGTAAGTTGCTAGCTCAAGTCCCGGAAGTCAGATGAGGATCCAGAACAAGCAAAGCTTTGCCAGAAAGTCCATATATACTGGATGCAGGCCATACCCCCAAGGAAATTCCCTTTCAACTGATTGGCTGCTCATAGCAGATCTTATCATGGAGGAGGTTACATTATATCAGATCTCATTATAGAGGTGATTACATCATTACATAGCTGCCAAACTACATCGTAACTGCCAAACCATGGAGAATCATGGCCCAGTCAAGTTGACATATAACCTTAACCATCACATCAACAAAGGCTCAGAAATTATGCAACTGAGTATGAGATTTATGCAATATGAAGTGATTAAGATATATAGATTAACTACTATGGATAATTTCTCTGTATAATCATGTAAAGTGTGATTTATTGATAATCTACCCATTTATTTAGCATCTATTGTGTGTCAGTCGTTGTTCTTTATGGGTGTGAAGACTGGAAGTCCTAATGTACAAGGATACTTGCATAATGACCCACTCTTCATATGGTCTTTGTTGATCTGGGGTTGTCAGAGTGATTTAGAGAAGGAGATGGATAAAATTGTGTTTTTTTCACCTTAATACAAGATGGCACAGAATCAAATTGTACAGTGGAATACAGGCTGAAAGTACTTTTGTAACAGTGTTAAGACTTACAAATCCTATAGTCACATCTTCTGCATGTGTCCTAAGTGTTTGTAACTTAACTCTGAGTCTTGTTGTTATGTGCCATCTAGTTGGTTCCAGCTCATAGCAACCCTACGTACAACAGAACTAAACAATGCCCAGTCCTGCACCACCCTCACAATAATTGTTATGCTTGAGCCTACTGTTGCAGCCCCTGTGTCAATCCATCTTATTGAGGGTCTTCGTCTTTCTCACTGGCCCTCCACTTTAACTAGCATGATGTCCTTCTCCAGAAGTTGGTCCCTCCCAATAACACGTCCGAAGTATGTGAGATGTAGCCTCACCATCCTTGCTTCTAAGGAACACTATGGCTATACTTCTTACAAGACATTTTGTTCATTCTCTTGACAGTACATTGTATATTCAATATTATTCACCAACACCATAACTCAAAGGCGACAATTCTTCTTTGATCTTCCTTATTCATTGTCCAGTTTTTGCATGCTATGAGGCGATTGCAAATACCATGGCTTGGGTCAGGCGCACCTTAGTTTTCAAGCTGACAACTTTTTTTTTTTTTAAACACTTTAAAGAGGTCCTTTGCAGCAGATTTATCCATTGCAATGCATCCTTTGATTTCTTGGCTGCTGTTTCCATGGGTGTTGATTGTGGATTCAAGTAAGATGAAATCTTTGACAACTTCAATCTTTTCTCCATTTATCATGATGGTGCTTATTGGTCTTATGGGATTTTTGTTTTCATTACGTTAGGTGTAATCCTTACTGAAGGCTGTAGTCTTTGATCTCCATCAGTAAGTGCTTCAAGTCCTCTCCATTTTCAACAAGCAAGGTTTTGTCGTCTGTATAACACAGGTTATTAATTAGTCTTTCTCTAATCTTGATTCCCCATTCTTCATATAGTCCAGCTTCTCAGATTATTTGCTCAGCATACAGATTGAATAAGTATGATGAAAGGATACAACCCTGATGCACACTTTTCCTGAAGTGAGCATTTCCAGTACTGTATCCATTTGTTGAAACATCTAAATTGGTATTCTGTCAATTCCTGGAGGCTTGTTTTTCATCAATGCCTTAATTGCAGCTTGGACCTCTTCCTTCAGTACCATGGGTACCTGATCATATGCTACCTCTTGAAATGGCTGAACCTCAACCAATTCTTTTTGGTATAGTGACTCTGTATTCCTTCCATCTTCTTTTTTGATGCTTCCTGGGTCAATATCTTCCCCATAGAATCCTTTGACATCACAACTCGAGGCTTGAATTTTTTCTTCAGTTCTTTTAGCTTGAGAAATGCCAAGCATGTTTTCCCTTTTCATTTTCTAACTCCAGGTCTTTGCACATATCATTATAATACTTTACTTTGTCTTCTGGAGCCGCTCTTTGAAATCTTCTGTTCAACTCTTTCACTTCATCATTTCTTCCACTTGTTTTAGCTACTCTATGTTCAAGAGCAACTTTCAGAGTCTCTTTTGACATCCATTTTGATCTTTTCTTCCTTTCCTTTCCTTTTAATGACCTCTTGCTTTCTTCATGTATGATGTCCTTGATGTCATTCCTTAACTCATCTGGTATTCAGTCATTAGTGTTCAACGCATCAAATCTGTTCTTGAGATGGTCTCTAAATTCGAGTGGGATATGCTCAAGATTGTGTTTTGGTTCTCTTGGACTTGAACTAATTTTCTTCAGATCCAACTTTAACTCGCATATGAGCAATTGATGGCCTGTTCTGCAGTCGGCCCCTGGCCATGCTCTGGCTGATGATATTGAGCTTTTCTATCATCTCTTTTCACAGATACAGTCGACTCGATCCTTGTGTATTCCATCTGCCGAGGTCCAGTGTGTATAGTCACTGTTTATGTTGTTGAACAAACATATCTGGAATGAAGAAGTAGTTGGTCTTGCAAAATTCTATCATACACTTGATCTCCGGCATCGTTTCTATCACCAAGGCCATATTTTCCAACTACCAAGCCTTCTTTGCTCCCAACTTTTGCATTCCAGTCACCAGTAATTACATCCTGACTGCATGTTCATCAATTTCAGACAGCAGAAGTTGGTAAAAAGTTTCAATTTCTTCATCTTGGACTTAGTGGCTGGTGTGTAAATTTGAATAATAGTGTTATGAACTGATCTTCCTTTTAGGAGTATGAGTATTGTCCTATAACTGACAGCATTGTACTTCAGGATACATCTTGAAATGTTCATTTTGATAACAAATGCGACACCATTCTTCTTCAAGCTGCCTTTCCTCGCATACTAGACTACGTGATTGTCTGATTAAAAATGCCCAGTACCAGTCCATTTCAGCTCACTAATGCCTACGATGTTGATGGTTATTTGTTCCATTTCATTTTTGATGATTTCCAAATTTCCTAGATTCATGCTTTGTACAATCCACATTCTGATTACTAATGGATGTTTGCAGCTGTTTCTTCTCATTGTGAGTCATGCCATATCAGCAAATGAAGGTCCCAAGAGCTTCACTCCATCCATGTCACTAAGATCAACTCCACTTTGAGGAGGCAGATTTTCCCCAGTCATCTTTTGAGTGCCTTCCAACCTGAGGGGTTCATTTTCCAGCAGTATATTAGACAATGTTCTGCTGCTATTCATAAGGTTTTCATGGGCTAATTTTTTTTTCAGAAGTAGACTGCTAGGTCCTTCTTCCTAGTCTTAGTCTGGAAGCTCAACTGAATCCTGTCCATCATGAGGGACCCTGCTAGTATTTGAATACCAGTGGCATAGCTTCCAGCATCACAGCAACACGCAAGTCCCCACAGAATGACACAATGACAGCCACGTGAGGGTAATAATACATAATAATGAAGCATGTACATGTTGTAGATGCTTTATCATCCTGCTGAGTAAAACTAATGCACTGATACATAATATGGGCATGCATTTAGAAAGACAACGGACCCATGTATACAGTATCATTAGCACACTTGCAGAAAATTCTTGGACATCACTTTGGTTATCTTCAATCCCTGTTCTGGCTTCCTGTTTCTCAGGTTAGATGTCTTTTCTTTGGAATATATTATGTTTTACCCAAGTAGTTTTTTCACCTTACACAAATGACTAACCATTCAGAGCCTAATAGTGTAACCTATGTTAAAGACATGTTTTCTAGTTTTAATAGCAAATGTAAATAGAAAAATGGCTCATGCTCATTCTACCACAGTCCCTGGAAAAAGCATTTAACCAACATTATGTACTAGTATTGCATCGTACATTTCTATGAGCTCAAATAGCAAATAATGCCTCAGATAAAGGCAAAGGCTTAAATATGAACCAGGATTATGGCGTGACAAAGACCCAGCATTGGTAAGAAAGTGGAACATCATCCTATTTGATAGATATGATTGGATACAATTTTTCTAACAGGGCATTAAATATAGCCCTTGAGCACTAACTTACCTAGGGTTGAGGTTTTAAAAGCATGTACTAATTCTGCTTAGCCATCGAAAGGACTTTCTAGAGAATACCTGTTTCTAATAGACATAGTGCTAATCACTGTTGTAAGGGTTATTATGGTTTACCAACGGGCCACGTTCTCCCAAGTGGAGAGTCCTGGGGAAATATGAAAATGTATCTATTCACAATTGCCCCCTCAATATAGAATCAACAAATATAGAGCATGAATCTTGATTATCCATCCTTCCCAGACCATTGCAGAGCCTTTTAACTTATTAATCCATAAAAAATGCCTCACGGGGATAAAAAGGTCATTAAAGTCTGTGTCATTTTTATATGTAATAGAAAAACCCAATTTTGTTTACACATTTGTGTTAGTATAATTTCCAGAAAATGATCAAACTGTGTTCTTGTACTTTGTCTTTCTATTTAGAGGTTATGATTGTCTGCATAAAAAAATAAGCAAAGAAACATAATAAGGAGTTACCATTTACTCAGAACAATAAGTACAGCAGTTTTTAGGATGAACAGTTTGAGATAAGGAACAGTGTATTTAACATTTGAGATCCAGTGTACATTATGTAATTTCCTGTATCTCCTGGCAAATTACCTGACAAAACAGCATTAGCAAATAAAAATGAAATGAGCTATCTTGATTTCTAACTTACCTGAAATTAAACCATAATGAATGAAAGCATGTGTAATGTAGTCATCCTAGTAGATTTTCAGCTTTACAATTATGCACTGTGTCTCACATTTTAAAGCAATGATTAATTCATTATTACTTTCTACTAACAGTGTGAACTTCACACAATATCTAAGAACTACCTAAGCAAACAACTTAAGAACAAAATTTTATCATGAAGTTTCGTTGATCCTGTGCTGGCCTTCCCAATTTTAGCATTAATCTCTCAAACTATCTAGCCATATAGCCAGAATAGATGGTGGGCCAAGTCATGATTAGCAGTAAATCAGGCTCTAGGGCCATAGACATGTAGAACAAGGCTACAAGTGTAGCTACTCAACAGCACAAATTTTTTTGGTATTAAAAGTTCATAGGTAACAGCTCTATTTTGCTCAATTATTGTAAAAGCACCAACTCCTTGATACTATCACAATAAGGTAAGTAAAAAATATAGTGTTGTTCTATTTTTCTAATGGAAAAAGTGAGAACAAAGATTATGTTAGCTGCTTACATCAATGAGATCATCCAGCACCATTGAGAGATATTCAAAAAGTAATCGTGAATCCTGGATTCACCTACTAACCCTTTGGCCTCTTTTTTTTTATATCTCTAAATGTGATTGCCAAAGGCACATAACACCATGTGCATTCATCAGTTAACATTTTTTAGGAAATATCTGTTGAGTGTTCTAGTTACTTCTCCTTATTCTGGATTTACGAAAAAGAAAAAAATATATACCTCCCGATCATGTTTCCTGTGTTGACCTACACTTTTGTCATTTTGTCCCAGCTCTTACTCTACCTCTCAGTGCCATATTTCTCAATTGAATGGATGTAATAACCTATTACAATTCCACTATGTGTTGGTTTTTGTCTCTTTTTCTTTCTCTCCACTCTGAATCTGTTCTGAATAGGCTCTCCCAAAGTCTAAACTGAGGGTTCAAGTTAGGCAGGTACAAAGCAATGCTAGCAAACCCTTTTGTATCTCATGAGTAAACTGTGTTCTATATTCTAGCTTTAATTACCAAACAAACAAACCCATTGCTGCCCAGTTGATTCCAAACCATAGCGACCCTATAGGACAGAGCAAAACTGCTCCACAGGGTTTCCAAAGAGGGCTGGTGGATTTGAACCGCTGACCTTTTGGTTAGCAGCTGAGTTTTTAACCACTGCGCCATAATACTGCGTAAAACATATGTGCTCATCTTAAAATCTATTTTAAGCCTACTGCATCTTTGGTGAAATTCAATATTGACTTGAAATGGAGTAGTTCTTAGTAAAAATACTAATAGTTAACAAATTTATATATAGTTAATATAATGTGCTTTTTATTTAAAATCTAGCAATCAGCAAAATTTACGCTTTTTAGAGAATTAGTTTAACAGTTTTAGAATGTCACATGAAATAAGATTTGCAACAATTGTCCAAAAACTTATATGCAATTTACTCTGATGCTGCTACTTTTACAAAACTGGAAATGGTTTCATAAGCATTTATTTAATTCAATTCAAGTATACATTTATTGGTCTTTTGTTTTAGCAGAGGAAGCTAAACACAATTCCCTTCATAGCATTCTCATTGGCACTCTAGATTCCCTGAAATTGTTTTGGCCCATTGGTTAACTGATATTCCCAAATTCTATCTCCCCATTCTCTACTTATTTCCCCCATTTTCACTGAGACACAAGGAAGTAACTTTCCAAGACCATACAACATGTGAGGAGTTGTAGCCACAAACTCCACGATTTTAATGACTTCAGTATGTGATACTCGAAGTTGTAAATAGAGAGATGAAACTCAATATTGTTTTACAATTACTAGTTTCGACTACTTATTTCATATTTACCATTCTCATATTTTTTCAGTGCCATTTGTTTCTCTGTTACCACTGTGAGATATTTAGATAAACAAATGAATATAACCGCAATAGAGCATATTTCCTAAGTATAACAAGGTATGATAGTAAATTCATACATACATTTAAACTATGCTTCCCCACTATTATCACTATTCGAAGTGTGTTAAGGATTTCTCCACAATGGATGCCTGATATTTAGGTGAGAGCACTGTTTCCCAGTGATGCCGTGTCACTGGTAGGCCATCGTCCTTTCCATCCACATGGGCGACATTTATCAGTGCTACATAGTTAGACTATTTGCTCTATGATCTGAGCGGGTAAAGTGTTTCTGTGTCTGTAATTGTACTGCATGCAAATATCTGTACATTTCTGTCTGAATTCCCTATCTATCTAAGCCAGGCAGAACACTGTATTTGGAAGAGCTATATTTAGAAAGAATCTTCATGTCTCATGTTTTAAATCACTTGTATTAGAGCCACTTTATAGAATTTTTACCACTATCCATATTCTTAATGTAGAGAATGAGGAGCTTTCCATCGCTGTCAGTTGCTGCAAGGAAGGCATTGTTTGCAAGGCTGTCGCAGGCACTCCTGTCACTTGTTTACCTCGGTAGTTTGGATCCTATTGTGCATATTTCAAAGCTCCATGCCCTTACCAGAAATCTGAAGCTTATCACACCATTTGCACAATTTCCGTTAGAGCAAAAATGGAAGTCAAAACATTTCAACAAATTTTCTCTCCTCCCAGTTTAATTAAGATGCAGAGCAACTGATGTTAGTTCAACTCTGTTGCCAAACCAAGACCTAAATATCTAAAACCTTTAGTATTTGCACTGAAAAAAATAAAAATAATACATTGAATGAAGCATACAAAATTGTCTTTAGTTATATACATAATTTTAAAATAATTTTCAGCTAATCAAGGCAATGGATACTTAACACGTAGAAACTGGGTGCTATAGTGAGAACTCATGGTGTAATGTTAGAACACTGTGTGCAGTTAGAAAATCAGGTCCCGATTCTGTGATTTTTTAGAGTATGATGCTGATCAAGCCACTTAAACACTCTCACTGCCAAAATGGAAGTAACAGGCAAGATCATTACCATGATCTTTCCCAGGTCTAAAGCTCTGTGATCATAAGACTATTATAAATAAATTAACAATTAACTTTTTTTCTAAAAATACTGTAAACACCAAGACAAAGGCTAAATGGATAGACTGATATCTCCCAACTACCTTTCCCCATAAAATACTTACTTCCAATCTATAGATATCTGTGCTACTCTCATTGATCCCACCTACCAAACCAAAGCCAAACCTGTTGCCGTCAAGTCGATTCTGACTCACAGTTACCCTATAGGACAGAGTAGAGCTGCCCCATAGAGTTTCCAAGGAGAGCCTGGTAGATTTGAACTGTAGACCTTTTGATTAGCAGCCGTAGGACTTAACCATTACACCACCAGGGTTTCTAGTTCCACCTAATTCCTGTTAAATTTAGAATTGAAAATGGATTAAGCCAGCAGATCCCAAACTTCCTTGATTAGACTTCCTTGAAGGACAGTTTCAAAATTCTGACTCTAGGATCAATTCCAGAATCCTGAATCAAAATCAGAATCCCCTGGATTGATGCCCAAGAATTTGGATACATTTTTCTTATATATAGGATATAAAGGTTTGGAAAATTTTGGCTTAAGTTCTATCCCTTCCTCCAGGTGTTTATATCCACTAGGCTTCTGAACAAAAAAAAAAAAAAAAGGAAAGGAAAATAGAAACCACAATTACAAAGCTCTAGTAACTCAAGTAATTGATATCTAATGACAGAATTTTAGGGCATTTTACTGGAATTTAGGGTTAATTTCTAGATGGGAGTATTTGTCCAGTACTCCTCAAACTGAATTACCTAGGCTGCTACCTCTTTAAATGCTCGCTGTATACATTAAACACTATATAATTTAAACATATTGTGTGTGTGTGTATTTAAGGGAATTTTGTTTTTATATAGCAAATAATTTACATACCTCTACACAATTTTAGAAAGTAAAATGTTGAACCCCATGAAGTTACCTTAGTCTGTGCTAAAGTACTACTGTATGTGCTAAAATGTTTTTTCTTAAATATTTACCGTTTTGCTGTGTTTTTATATTATTAACCAGGCATTAACACTCATTATTCTCTTTTTATTGATAAATTTAATATCAAGAAATAAAATAATCAAAGGGATTGCCTAGTGATTTTGTGTTTAGCATTGAAAGCCATTGGTTGGCAAGTCATTCAATTTTAAACAAAGGGGTAAAAAATGAAAAATCATGAGGGTACGTTTGACTCAGCTCTAACGTTTGACAAATGAAATAGCGACTGGCAGCAGACAAGTTGAAAGTAATGCTAAAACTAGATTTTAATCACACACATGAAAGTACGAGCTGAAACAAGTTAGGTCCTCAATCCATCCTGGGCACCTGCCAGAACTTTTCCCCTTAAACCTAGCCTGAGGCTCAAATTACCAAGAAGTTCAGGTTCGTTCTACAACTTTTTATATCTTCTAATTTATAAAAGAATCAAAATTGCAACTAACCTAGGACTCTCTATCTTTAGTCATATCATTGGGAAAGGATTAAAAATACACGCCTCCAAAATACAACCAAGATGTATTAGAAGTCACAGAAGTGTGCATATCCTTATCCTAAAGAAATGATTATGGGTGGCTAAAAGAATTGATGCCTTTGAATTCTGGTGTTGGCAAAGAATATTGAATATACCATGGGATGCCAAAAGAACGAACAAATCTGTCTTAGAAGAAGTGCTGCCAGAATGCTCCTTAGAAGCAAGGATGGCGAGACCGCGTCTTACATACTTTGGATATGTTGTCAGGAGGGATCAGTCCCTGAAGAAGGACATCATGCTTGACAAAGTACAGGGTCATCGGAAAAGAGGAAGACACTCAACGAGATGGATTGACACAGCGGCTGCAACAATGAGCTCAAGCGTAACAAAGGTTGTAAGGAGGGCGCAGGACCAGGCAGTGTTTCATTCTGTTGTGCATAGGGTGGCTACGAGTCGGGACTGACTAGACAGCATCTAACAACAATGACAAAAGAATTTCAAGGAGCCCTGGTGGTGCAATGATTAATGCTCGGCTACTAATCAAAAAGCTGGCTGTTTGAACCCACCCAGAAGCTCCATGAAAGAAAGGCCTAGCAATCTGCTTACATAAAATTACAGCCAAGAAAACCCTACTGGGCAGTTCTACTCTGTCCCATGGAGTCACTCTAAGCAGGAGTAGAATCTATGACACACAACAATAACAGCAAAAAGATTTTGGTGATAACATTACTTTTAATCATAACAAATTAGAAACATCCCAAGTAAAGAATGAATTAAATCTATTATGATACAAATACATCCCTTAATTTTGTGCAATATTTAATGATGCTTTAAAAAAAATAAGTGGAATGACAGTCCTGATATAATAAGTGGAAAGAACGTTATAAAATGGTATATACAATGTTATAGCATTTGGTAAATCTATGTATATACAGTTGTTACAAGAATATTAACAATAGATATCACTGGCTAATGATTTTTCAGAATATTTTAATGATCTCCCCTTTGACCAAATTGCATCACCAATATTGAACATGTATTCCTTTTATAATAAAGAAAACTATTTCACGAATTTTTTTTTTTTTTAAGAAAAACTAGCATTAGGGTCACCATTTGCAACTGAGAATATGTATGAGTTCATACACAATATTTTTCCTGGCTCTTCCCTGTCCGTATTGGTATCATTTGCATTTTTTGGTCTTCTTTCCCATTAGGTTTTATGCTTCTCTGAAGAAAGGCAGCCATATATTTTCTGAGCAGCCAATGCCCCTAGTATCACAATATAAGTAGCAAATAGTATAAGATGAACAAGTAAAACCACAAAATAAAAATAAAATTGTGTGTGTTTACATCAAGAAATAGTAAAATTATTTGATGAGTTTTAGATATTTGCAGAACAATTTAATTTCCTAATTCTTGAACCTTTAAATTAATTACTATGGGTTTAATGAGCATACTAGATCAAAGAAGCAAAGAGATGAAAATAACGTTCATTCATAATCTTTAGTTTTATCACTGCTAATGTTGAGTCAATAATACCTTTTATAGTTTTTAAAATAAGACCCATCACAATAAAGAGATTTTAGAATATCTAATAGAAAAAAAAATGTTAACAGAATATGCAGAAGTAAAGAAATTAAAACTATGGTAACAAGAGGTTTAAAATATTGCACACATCATAAAAATAAACTTAAAATTTTTAAATAAAAATGCATTTCTTCAAGTACTTTAATCCATCACATCACAGAAGACTAAAACTTTTCTTTTACTCCCGTTAGCATATTGAGGTTAATATTACATAGGAAAAATATCTTGTTGGCACGAATGGTTTGCTCTCGACTTAAACCCTAAAGGTTGGTGGTTCAAAGCAACCCAGTAGTGCCATGAAAGAAAGCCT